>NC_059358.1:8949411-8951911 GCF_019703515.2 Myxocyprinus asiaticus | reverse complement strand
CTATATTTTACTGTTGGTATGATGTTCTTTTTCTGAAATGCGGTGTTACTTTTATGCCAGATGTAATGGGACACACACCTTCCAAAAAGTTCAACTTTTGTCTCGTCAGTCCACAGAGTATTTTCCCAAAAGTCTTGGGGATCATCAAGATGTTTTCTGGCAAAAATGAGATGAGCCTTAATGTTCTTTTTACTCAGCAGTGGTTTTCGTCTTGGAACTCTGCCATGCAGGCCATTTTTGCCCAGTCTCTTTCTTATGGTGGAGTCATGAACACAGACCTTAACTGAGGCAAGTGAAGCCTGCAGTTCTTTGGATGTTGTTGTGGGGTCTTTTGTGACCTCTTGGATGAGTCGTCGCTGCACTTCTGGGGTAATTTTGGTCGGCCGGCCACTCCTGGGAAGGTTCACCACTGTTCCATGTTTTTGCCATTTGTGGATAATGGCTCTCACTGTGGTTCTCTGGAGTCCCAAAGCTTTGGAAATGGCTTTATAACCTTTTCCAGACTGACAGATCTCAGTTACTTTCTTTCTCATTTGTTCCTGAATTTCTTTGGATCTCGGCATGATGTCTAGCTTTTGAAGATCTTTTGGTCTACTTCACTTTGTCAGGCAGGTCCTATTTAAGTGATTTCTTGATTGAGAACAGGTGTGGCAGTAATCAGGCCTGGGTGTGGCTAGAGAAATTGAACTCAGGTGTGATAAACCACAGTTAAGTTATGTTTTAACAGGTGGGGCAAACACTTTTTCACATAGGGCCATGTAGGTTTGGATTTTGTTGTCCCTTAATAATAACAACCTTCATTTAAAAACTGCATTTTGTGTTTACTTGTGTTATCTTTGACTAATATTTAAACTTGTTTGATGATCTGAAATATTTAAGTGTGACAAACATGCAAAAAAATAAGAAATCAGGAAGGGGGAAAACACTTTTTCACACCACTGTGTATATATATAAGATAATAAATAAAAGAGTATGTCATGACCCCTTTATGCAATTTTCTCCGGTAATAAGAAATAAAAATATAGGATTATTACAGAATTTATATACGGGTCAGGAGGCAAGATTAATTGAGTTAATTTTTTATGCATTATTTTTTATATAATTAAATCACACTAAATGATTATGTTAAATCAACAGCCATACTCTCAATAGAAGTAAACCAGTGAGACTGGAAATACTTGTGAATTCACTGTAACAGAGCAACTTTGTTGACTACTCTAATGGCTGCATGCAGACAGGTCACAGCCCTTTATACTACTGTTCCGATCGGCTCTAAACTGCTGAGCTTATGGCTGTGCCTTCTGTGTGGCTTTATCAACAACACTGTCGGCTGGGAGCTGCTGATCCTCCAGACAGAGAACAATGACAAACTTCCTGCTGTCTAATCTTCCCTCTGAACCAGTGCTGTAGAGCTATACTAGAGCACACTCAATAAACCATAAAATCCTAACTCATCACCAATATCCTGATAAAGTCATAGGAGAGAACAGAAGAGGAGCATTATTGTATTGAAGCAGGGCCGTAGTTAGTGGGGTGAAAGGTGGTAACGATTCTAGGGGCCCAAAGATCCAGGGGACCCCCACAACAAATTCTAAACTGTATTTTTTAATAGGAAAGGGGCCTAGAGCAAGATACAGCCAGGGGGCCCATATTACCTTGCTACGGCCCTGTCTTGAAGTCAATGCTGAAGACACCTGAGTAAATGGGTAACAGTGAATTTACATATACATTTAGTCATTTAGCAGACGCTTTTATCCAAAGAGACTAAATTTATGTAAAGGCTAATTTATATGTACTGGCCGAAAATACTTTTTTTAGTTTGCCTGAAAATTATGACAAAAAATACACTGATACTTTTGTTCTGCAAAGGTGTTCGTTTGGCTATATTTGTTGTGTTTGTGTATATCCCCAAAGTTCCTGATGAGGAGAACTCAGCTAAGTCGAAGATTGTTGATAATTGGTTAATACTAATTGTGGGTGTGGTCTTGACGTGACATTATTTATGTTTTTTTCTACAACACAAATTACACTCTTTCATACCTCAAATGTGAATTTTCAAGCCACTGTGTGATATTTTTCTTCAAGTATGCAATTCAATACTGCTTCACGTTTGAGGTATGAAAGTCATTTATTTTATAGAACAAAACGGCCATATATCATCAATTAATGTTTACCACAGACCTTATTTTACTCATAAATTGAAAAACCCCATTATAAAAACCCATAGGAAAATCCTGAGTGAACCCATGGTGAATTCTCTTTCGGGTTTTTGGACTACAACCTGAACAGCTCTATAAATTTCAGTTACAGATTCCATTGTAGAAATTCCCTATTCATACTCAGCCATGATCAACTTAATCCTTGAGTGAAAGTGTCCAATAACAGAGCAGTTACTAAGATTAAATGAGTAGTATTCAACTGGTCATGTGATCCAATCATGGCAGCCCCCATGAGGATACCCTCTCCATAAAGAATACAACAGCTATTATAGGCTTACTGA
>NC_059358.1:8844411-8946911 GCF_019703515.2 Myxocyprinus asiaticus | reverse complement strand
TGTCTTGTCATTATCTGTTTTGTGTATTAATGTTTTGGCAATATTGTATGTAAACACAATCATGCTAATAAAGTACTTTAAATCGAAAATTGAGAGAGAGAGAGAGAGAGAGAGAGAGAGATATTCATACTGCGCTCGTCTTTCACCGTTATTATGACGTAGTGATCACAGCGGTACTTCCTGGCAGAAGCGTGGTCACCCCAAAACAATGAAACTACCTTTCCATGGTAATACAGCCTCACAAGAAAAACCTTGAATGTTCACTAAGAAATGTCTGTGTCGTTAGCAACCCAGTAGATATGATGCTTTAAACCAGTAAGCCATAAACTCCCCTCATCCCCGTCTCTCTTCTACGTTTTCTTTCTTTGAGATGAACGGAAAGCTTATGCGCTCGCCGAGATGTTCTACGCTTCCGCAACAACTCTGGACAAAAACTCTGGACAAAATAACCCAAAAAAAGCTTACTGTCGTCAGGAGGGGTTTCATCTGTTCACTGCTGTCTTCCTCCATTTGTTAAAATTGTGCACTTCTTCCGTCCCTCACCGAAGACTGATTTGAATATGATTTTTCGAAATGCCCCTTCGCTCGTGTCACAGCCACTGATAGCTATGAATGGTATTTTTACATATATTAGGGTTTGGCAAATCCCGCCTTTTACTAGATTGACAGGTGATTCCATCCGTTCACTCGTCAGCTACCGGCTTTTTACTAGCCAATTACATCGCCAGAACGACGCCTCGATATGAATACCAAAATCCAAATGGGTGGAGTTGGTTACCTATTGGTTGGCCTGCAGAATTCACAAGGGAACAGAAAGAAAGCGCAGTGAAGATGTGTAGATAACTGAATTTTTTGAAAGAAGTATTATTGGGTTATTTGGCATAATGTGTTGTAGGATGAGATGAACAAATCTAGACATCAATGGATAGACTACATGTCTCCAAGCCAACCCAAGAATCCTCAACATAGAAAGATAGATTTTCTTGGAAACACTTTATAATAAGATTATTTTCAAAAATAAAGCATTAGCTAACATTGTGACATTGTCTTATGCTATCAGATCATTAGTTAATGTTAATTCAAATAGTCTGAAATGTCATTAAATATATTTATTAATAATAATAATAATAATAATAATAATAATAATAATAATATTTTTTATAGTGTATTGTGCCTTTTCAAAGCTCAAGGACACTTTACAACCTGTCAGATTAATGCAGGGTAGCACAACAGTGAGCACAAATGAAAGAATAGTATCAACTCAAGAAAATGTCAGAGAAAAAAAAGACTTATATTTTTACTTTTTTATTATTCTTATTTGATTTGTATTATTATTATTTTTGAAAAATCTATGTTTTTTTAATCTTCTCCATGAACTTCCGTGCAGTATCTTCAACACTGGATTTACAAAATAATGTGTTTCACAAATAACATATATATATATATATATATATATATATATATATATATATATATATATATATATATATATATATATATATATATATATGCAAACACAGACACACACACACATTTTTATTTTATTTTATTTCGTCATACACTGTTTTCAGTTTTAAATCAGCGCAATATAGCATGGCTACAATCAGTGTAAAATGCTGCACCTAGACTTTTGCCTATATGAATGTGCTGTGTTTTAATGTGTGTGTTGCTTTTATTACTATGTGATGTGAATATGTTGTGTTTTTTCTGTTCCCAAATTATATGACAATGGTCAAATGTATTATACAAATATTTATTTTTATTGAATATTTATGGAATATTGATAGCCTTGTGTTACCTCAACATGGGGAAATAGTTAGACAGCATTAGATAGATCAAAGCTAAATTTGTCACCATATCCAAACATATTTTTAAGCTAAATGTCTTTGGTGATATTTAAGTAAATAAAGTGTCAACTTTTCTGTTTGTTTCAATCACTTTTGGCTTTTCATAACATCAAGTATTCTATAATGACTCCATCATGATCAGTGAAATCAAACTTTTCACATCCTTTGCAAAAATATACTCGCCCTGTTGTTTCAAATATTCCATCTTGTCTCTCAATTAATGAGGTCATAAAAACTGCATGTATTAGACAAAATTGTTGTTTAAAGTTGTTTTAGATGTAGTAGCCTATATGGTAGCATATGTGTACTGTGGGATGCTGCTGTCTCTGCTTGACAAGTCATGTTGAGTCATTTGACCTAGTTAGTCATGGTGTGAGAGACCTGGCTCCTCGAATGGCCACTTGTTGTCTCATGAATGAATTACAAGATTGTAATTTCATTGTTTTCATGTTATAGCTCTTTTGTTACAGTACTGCTAGTTACCCCACCGTTTCTATCCCTACAGAAGGATGCCCTCTTGTGGACTCAAATTATCTAAGCTAGATGGAGGGAGTTATAAAAAGTGATGTCACCCGATTTTTGTGTATGCTTTTAAATTATTAGCATAATGTAGACCATTTTGGATAGACTTTGATGTAGAATTTGATGTTAGGTTAATTGTATTCCACTTTTTAAAGAAGCATTTCAGTTGTAAAATTTAAATCCATGCATTATATTCATTAAATTATATGATATACAGTCAGAAGTTTACATACACTTAGGTTGAAGTCATTAAAACAAATTTTTTTAACCACTCCACAGATTTCATATTAGCAAACTATAGTTTTGGCAAGTCGTTTAGGACATCTACTTTGTGCATGACACAAGTAATTTTTCCAGCAATTGTTTACAGACAGATTGTTTCACTTTTAACTGACTATATCACAATTCCAGCGGGTCAGAAGTTTACATACACTAAGTTAACTGTGCATTTAAGCAGCTTGGAAAACTCCAGAAAATGATGTCAAGCCTTTAGACAATTAGCCAATTAGCTTCTGATAGGAGGTATACTGAATTGGAGGTGTACCTGTGGATGTATTTTAAGGCCTACCTTCAAACTCAGTGCCTCTTTGCTTGACATCATGGGAAAATCAAAAGAAATCAGCCAAGACCTCAGAAAAAAAAAATTGTGGACCTCCACAAGTCTGGTTCATCCTTGGGAGCAATTTCCAAACACCTGAAGGTACCACGTTCATCTGTACAAACAGTAGAATGCAAGTATAAACACTATGGGACCACACTCAGGAAGGAGACGCATCTCCTAGAGATGAACGTAGTTTGGTGCGAAAAGTGCAAATCAATCCCAGAACAACAGCAAAAGACATTTTGAAGATGCTGGAGGAAACAGGTAGACAAGTATCTATATCCACAGTAAAACGAGTCCTATATCGACATAACCTGAAAGGCTGCTCAGCAAGGAAGAAGACACTGCTCCAAAACTGTCATAAAAAAATATCCAGACTACAGTTTGTAAGTGCACATGGGGACAAAGATCTTACTTTTTGGATAAATGTCCTCTGGTCTAATGAAACAAAAATTTAACTGTTTGGCCATACTGACCATTGCTATGTTTGGAGGAAACAGGGTGAGGCTTACAAGCTGAAGAAAACCATCCCAACCGTGAAGCATGGGGGTGGCAGGATCATGTTGTGGGGGTGCTTTGCTGCAAGAGGGACTGGTGCACTTCACAAAATAGATGGCATCATGAGGAAGGAAAATTATATGGATATATTGAAGCAACATCTCAAGACATCAGCCAGGAAGTTAAACCTCTGTCACAAATGGGTTGTCCAAATGAACAATGACCCCATTCATACCTCCAAAGTTGTGGCAAAATGGCTTAAGGACAACAAAGTCAAGGTATTGGAGTGGCCATCACAAAGTCCTGACATCAATCCGATAGAAAATATGTGGGCAGAACTGAAAAAGCATGTGCGAGCAAGGAGGCCTACAAACCTGACTCAGTTACACCTGTTCTGTCTGGAGGAATGGGCCAGAATTCCAGCAACTTATTGTGAGAAGCTTGTGGAAGGGAATGTTTTCTATGATTAAATGTCAGGAATTGTGAAAAGTGAGCTTGGCTAAGGTGTATGTAAACTTCTGTCTTCAACTGTATATATATATCAACTCAAAAAAAATAAAAAAAATAAATAAATATATATATATAAATATATATATATATACTACTGGTCAAAAGTTTTGAAACACTTACTCATTCTTTATTATAATTTCTTTTTCTTCACATTTTAGAATAATAGTAAAGTCATCAAAACTATGGAATAACATAAATGGAATTATAGGAATTATGTTGTGACTAAACAAAATCCAAAATTAATCAAAACTGTGTTATATTTTAGCATCTTCAACCCTTTGCCTAGAATTTGCAGACATGTACTCTTGACATTTTCTCAACCAACTTCTTGAGGTATCACCCTGGGATGCTTTTTAAACAGTATTGAAGGAGTTCCTATCTATATATTGGGCACTTATTGGCCGCTTTTCTTTATTATTTGGTCCAAGTCATCAATTTCAACAACTTTTTTATTTTTTATTTTTATTACATTTTAGTTTTATAATGAAATAAATGAATATGGTCGCACAATTATATTTTTGTCTACAAAACGAATTTAAAACATTTAAGCATACGCCTTCAGATCAAAATATTTTTAAGATCATGAGAAACATTTCATTCAAGTGTTTCAAAACTTTTGACTGGTTGTATGTATACTGTATGTATATATATATATATATATATTCTCCTTAAAAGCGAGCAGAACAGCATGAACCCTGAACTGAAGGCATGCATGGGCAAGACAGAGAGTCTCCTCACCAGAATCCTCAACATCTGAGAAGGTTGAAATTTTCTTGAGTCAGTCTTCTCAGGTGATGAGGATTCTGGTGAGGAGACTCTCTGTCTTGCCCATGCATGCCTTCAGTTCAGGGTTCATGCTGTTCTGCTCGCTTTTAAGGAGAATCACTGTAAACGTTTTAAATAAATAAAATCACAATTCGCTCAACTATGCTGCGGCATCACCTCAGTAGATTAAAACAATTACAGGTCAAAAGTCTACTCATTGTTCTGGCAGCCAAATGTATTAGCCATTTTAGGCAAGCATACGCAAAATCCTTAGAAAGATAGGTGGGCATACAGCGTATTTTATATAGACTCAACGCAAAATTACCATAGTTTGATCTGACTTCGTGTACTGATTTCAATCTTTTATAATAAAAATGTGTACACACATGGATGACAGCATACTTATTGAACACAATTTTAACATTTATTCAGAAAAAAAAAAAAAGCTAAATTTTTTTAATAAAAAAATAAAAGTCACATGCGCCTTTTTGGCACCAGTGTTTCATTCCATTTCGTATATAAAAACATTGGCTTATCTGATGACAATATGAACAAAGCATTACATTAATGAGTTTAAAAGAAATAACAAGCTATTATGATCAAATAAAATATCACATAAAAAGTCCTTACATCAAATTAGTTAATTGAATGTGATTAATTTGACTAAAATAGTAATCCCAGCCACTTAACAATTTGGCCAAATGGGCGATTGAAAAGCCTTTACAGATGCCTTTGTAATAATAAAAAAATATGATATCAAATACCATTAACTGAATGGTACTGAAGTAATGAATTGCATAACTAATTATTATTAACAACTAATTAATAACATTTTGCCATATTACCAACTGAAAGTAGGCTCCAGAACAGTGAGCATTTGAAATAGGTTACTGAATATTGAGGACATGACAACATAACAAAAACAATGTGTGTCATAAAGAATGTTTCAGATGGATTTGTATATGAGATAGTAGCCTACTCTGATTGGCTGACTTGTAAAGCCTGGTAGAAGTCCACATAAGACTGCGGGATACTGCCATTTGTGCACAGTGTAAGTAAGTCTTTATTTTTCACAGCAGTGATCCCAGGTGGACATCTGTATAACTTTTTAGGTTCCATTCCATGATAACCTCTGGTCTCCAGATTTCTAACTTCAATCATTTTAAATGCTTGGTCAGACAGTTCATATTTGAACTGAATACCTTTTGGATCCTCTTTTGTGTAGCGCAGCCACTTGATTTTCTGCCAACGAATGGTTTCTCCCTCTGCATCTTTGGTTTTGTTTCGGACCATGTGTGATGAAAAGGACTTGAAATGCAGAAAGTCACTGTGACTAAGCTTAATCACCTTGTATGGCATGGTCTTCCTCGCCATCCTTACAAGTACCCATCTGGACTGTACACAGGCACATTCTTTCTGGCTGTCTTAATAGCTGCATGGACACTGTCGCATTCCATCTGGCTGTGTCCAGACTCCATGAATTTGTGGTCAGTAATGGAAATTGGCAAATTTTTTACTGCATGGAGGCACATGGCACTAAAAGCAGCATTTCTGTTCTGACCTCCACATGTGTCAGAATACAGCACCACATTCTCAGTGTCTGAAAGAGAGGACAGATACTTGAACATGAATGTGCTGATCTCTGACAAGCCACGGCCCCCTTCACCTTCATGCCACATGTAGCAGTTTGCCCCTTTGCTGCCTAATTTATAGACTGTCAGGTTGTAGGTGCTCAACTTCCTTGAGTAATAGAGACTGCTCGCTGTAGAGCTGAGGAGGGCGGGGCCGGGATGGAATGAGACACACCCGGTCCCCAATCAGCCTGATGGGGCGCGCGAGGGATAAAGGCGGCCGGGGACGACAGTTCGAGAGAGAGAGAACTGCAGGCAGCTGTACTGTGTGGTTTTTGGTTGTGTGTTTATTTGAGTTGTTTATTAAATTATTATTTAAGTTGTCAAGCCGGTTCTCGCCTCCTCCTTTCCACTGAACCCCCTTACACTGGTGCCGAAACTTGGGAAGGAGGAGGGATTCCCGTCGCAGAGACCTCGACACTGCCGTCCACCCAGGGGAGCGCCGCTGCCGTCCGACGGGGGACGGAGTAGCCCGACCACCCGGATGCGGGGAACGGCCGCCGTCCGTGAGGCGAGTGGGGACGGGACTCCCCGACCGCCTGGAGCGAGGGAGCCGCTGCCGGGGGCGGAGGGGTGCCCTGCCATCCACCGGGGATGCAGAGGGGTCGAGGGAAGACCGCCGTCCGCGGGGGGAGGAGGGAAGCGACTCCCCGACCGCCTGGAGTGGTAGGGCCGCTGCCAGGGGCGGAGGAGTGTCCCCACGGGACGCCGGGAACGCGGAGGGGCGTTCTGTCCGCTGGGAGTCGGAGGTCTGACTCTGGTCCGCCCGGGGAGGAGCGGCTGCAGTCCGCCTGAGAGGGTGGAGTAGTGATCGAGGACCACGCGACGGCGCATCAGAGAACCGGTGAGTTATTTTTTCTCAAGCAGGCAGCTGTACTGTGTGTTTATAGTTGTGTGTTTTGTTTAAGTTATTTATTATATTATTATTTAAGTTGTCAAGCCGGTTCTCGCCTCCTCCTTTCCACTGAACCCCCTTACACTGGTGCCGAAACCTGGGAAGGAAGAGGGATTCCCTTTGCAGAGTCCTCGACACTGCCGTCCACCCAGGGGAGCGCCGCTGCCGTCCGACGGGGGACGGAGTAGCCCGACCACCCGGACGGCGGCCGTTCCCCGCGTCCGGGTGGTCGGGCTACTCCGTCCCCCATCGGACGGCAGCGGCGCTCCCCTGGGTGGACGGCAGTGTCGAGGACTCTGCGACGCAATTCTCTCTCTCGTCCCCGGCCGCCTTTATCCCTTGCGCGTCCCATCAGGCTGATTGGGGACCGGGTGTGTCTCATTCCAGCCTGGCCCCGCCCTCCTCGGCTCTACACTCCTCCCGGTGTTGCCTCAGGCCGGGGAGCCCCCGGCATGACGTACATCCCCCACCCTTCCTCTCCGGGGGGGCGTGCCTTACGCCCCGACTGCCGGCTGGTCATCCCCGCCTTCCTCGACCTGGGAGGAGACAGGAGGGGAAAAACAACAAAACAAAATGGCGAGGGAAAGGCCAACATGGAGCGAAAGTGAGAGAGAGAGGAGAGAGAGAAAAAGAAACTCACCGGTTCTCTGATGCGCCGTCGCGTGGTCCTTGATCACTACTCCACCCTCTCAGGCGGACTGCAGCCACTCCTCCCCGGGCGGACAGGAGTCAGACCTCCGACTCCCAGCGGACAGAACGCCCCTCCGCGTTCCCGGCGTCCCGTGGGGACACTCCTCCGCCCCTGGCAGCGGCCCTACCACTCCAGGCGGTCGGGGAGTCGCTTCCCTCCTCCCCCCGCGGACGGCGGTCTTCCCTCGACCCCTCTGCGTTCCCGGGGGATGGCAGGGCACCCCTCCGCCCCCGGCAGCGGCTCCCTCGCTCCAGGCGGTCGGGGAGTCCCATCCCCGCTCGCCTCACGGATGGCGGCCGTTCCCCGCGTCCGGGTGGTCGGGCTACTCCGTCCCCCGTCGGACGGCAGCGGCGCTCCCCTGGGTGGACGGCAGTGTCGAGGACTCTGCGACGGGAATCCCTGGTTTCGGCACCAGTGTAAGGGGGTTCAGTGGAAAGGAGGAGGCGAGAACCGGCTTGACAACTTAAATAATAATTTAATAAATAACTTAAACAAAACACACAACTATAAACACACAGTACAGCTGCCTGCAATTCTCTCTCTCTAGAACTGTCGTCCCCGGCCGCCTTTATCCCTCGCGCACCCCATCAGGCTGATTGGGGACCGGGTGTGTCTCATTCCAGCCCGGCCCCGCCCTCCTCGGCTCTACACTCACATTACTCCATGGAGTGATCAGCACTTGTTCAAGATCAAAAGTGGCTGCTTTGAATGAGGACTGTTCTTGTGCATGTCTCTTATCATGTTCTTTATGTTCTCGGGCCTGTGTCTTTCTGTTTTGGTGGGCATTGTATTGTTCTTCATTGATTTGTTTGTCATTGGCATTTAAATGCTTGTACCACTCACAGTACTTGCATGCATCTTTTGTGGGTTGGTGAAAGCCTAAATTGAACTCTGTATTGAATATATGCCTGTAGAAACTGAGTTTCTCAGGATTCAGTTTCCATTCATTGTTCCATTTCTGTACATAGAGGTCATACATCTTAGTTACATTAAGATTTTCCTCAAGGTACTGCTTTGCTGTGTCTTTCCTGCAGTAGTGTGATTCAGCTGTGGAGAAAGACTTAATGTGTGGATATTTTCATTTTCTCCATCATCATCCAGCTCTTTGTCATGAAATAAGCTTAATAATACATCTTCAGCAGTTAAAAACTGTTTTCTTCTCATGGTTGACCTACCTGGCTTACATGTGGTGTTGGCCATTTTGACTCATGTGCTATCCACAGGCTTTATCCACAATACATTTCTCAATGCCAAAATGGCATAAGTGCAGTTACGCCCTTTTGGCACCAACTGACTTAGTATGTTTAGTGTTAAGTCTTTTGGTTTCTAATGAATAACTCCAAAATGATTAAGAATTCACTTGTGTCCTTTTGGCAGTAGAAAGAGTTCATCAAGAGCTTTCATTTGATATGTATATCTCCATCTCACCCAAAATGTCACTTACGCCCCTCTGGTCCTCACCCCTCGAGATGGCCTATTCCCCTCATTACATTAGCAAAGACAGAGCGGGAGTTAATCACTACAGTACATCATGGAGAGAAGCAAAGCCCTGTCACACTTGCGGTCTTGGCCACTTGAGTGTGCGTGCACGCAACAGGAAGTGTTCAAGACTGTCCCATGTCTAAAACATGCCAAAGCTCAGTGCACTTAACCCACACTAAACCCACACTAGTGCGGATACCGCTTCAGAGCGGTCTTTCAGGTTAAGTGTATCCCAGAGTTCATCACGATCAGGGGCCACACCTGCCTACCCGAGTGATCGGTGTATTTTCACCATGATGACGTCAAGGGAAGCTTTTCAACATGTTATTTATTATAATCAGATAGTGAAACATAAGTGAAGCATATATTTATTTTAGTATGAATATATTCAACATTATGTAATGTGTTTGGGATGACTTAATAGCAACATCATAATTACAAAATATTATTTATGTGTATATTTATATACCTCTTTGTTATCCTTCTCACCCAGTAATCACATTATTTGATTTGTCCTTGCCTAATACTGCTGGTAATTTGGTAATTTATCAGCCAGTGTGGCATACAATATATGGTCTAGTAAATGTTGTTTTAAAATTAAAACATTATTAACTACTACCACTGTTTCTCATCTTTATGTATTTAAAATATATGTTGTAATGCTTTTTATTTATTGTATAAAACCAAATACTGATAAGTTGTGTAAAGCAGTCTTTGGTCGTCTTATATAAATGACAAGCCAAAGTATATAATTTAAATGGTTTATATTAGTAGCCATTAATGAATCACATAGGTTTATAGAATAAAGTTTTTATTTATTTTTTTAATTAAGTTTTATGCAGTGTATTGAGAAACAAAGTAGAAAGAAATTGCTTATATTTCATATTTTACAGCAATTATGGACAACGCAATTTCACAGTTATACCGTGTATTGTATTGAAAATCAAAATGAGTAAAAATAATAAACTATTTTCACACAATAAAAACATTATAAAAAATGTACTTGCACAATACACTTCCAACAACCAGTATGTATGTACCAGTGTATTAATAAATGAAAAGACTGGTAAAATGTTCAGTTATTTATTATTTTAAGTAGGCTATAACAGTCTTCAGCTGAGTGAAAATACAAAAACAGCTGTCACAACCAACACCAACATCTTTATGTCTACGAGTGTCGCAACGTACAATCAAAAGTCATTCACACACTCTCAGTCTTCACGTCTACTTGCACACTAATGGCCAAACACCGGAAATACGTAAGACAAGTGGGTAAGTAGGCAAGACCAAAACCGAAAGTGGGGGTATTGGGACAGTGCCAAAGCAGGTAGAAAACTAGGTGGACCAGCAGTTGGTCCCGGATTTACGAGGTGTGTTCCGGTGTCCCGTCATTTCTCTAAAAAGTCTGGTATTGATTGCAGGGAAGGGAAGATATTTATTGTACTGCACGATGATGTGACGATAATTTCATTCTAGTTTTGCAGCATTCCGCTCAGAAGCTATTTGGTTATCATGACAACGACTCACGTCATCATCTAATCGCAAACAGGAAACGCCCAAATGAAAGAAGCCGATCTATTTCTTTGGCACAACACGTGAAAAATGAATTGAAATGTTTTGCTGTCACTGTAAATGTTCACTTTCTCATGGCCTCAGTGTTAAATAAGAGATTGCAGGTTATATTCATACAGCTGTATTTATTTATTTATTTATTTTTTATTTTTAAATAGTTAAAGCACTTACATTTGGAAATGTGGAATTGTATTTAAACTTTTAAGTTTCAATGTTGCAAATTTTGTGTAAAAATGTGTAGCTGACAAGAAATTTCAAGCACTGACAAGTCATAACATTATTACATATGCAGTATGACATCATATGGATAGAATAGGCTATATGGATCTAAAATGTGGTTAAAATCGTATAAAACAATATAAAATAAAATAAAATAAAATTTCACATACTAAAAGATATATTGAGCTACATAAAATAAATTAAATATAACATCTTTTAGTATGTGAAATGTTATTACTGATAATTTTGAGGTGGTCTCTTAATATTAATAATGTGTTATTCTATAAACTACTGACAACATTTCTCCCAAATTCCAAATAAAAATATTGTCATTTAGAGCATTTATTTACATAAAATGACAACTGGTCAAAATAACAAAAAAGATACAGTGTTTTCAGACCTCGAATAATGCAAAAACAAGTTCATATTCATTTTTAAACAACACAACACTAATGTTTTAACTTAGGAAGAGGTCAGAAGTCAATATTTGGTGGAATAACCCTGATTTTCAATCACAGCTTTCATTCGTCTGTTACAGGTCCTGCTTCAAACGGGACTCAAACCACCATGGAAGGTGGGTGTGCTAACGATTAGGCTAAAGGCTACAGTCTCTAGTGCGCCTCTTGAGGCCAGGGGAGTGAGGTTTACACACTGCACCGCTACTTACCAGCTGGCTGCTGTTACACTCACCCCCTTAAACATCACTCCCATCTGGGTCACAGCACCACTGTAACTGGTCATGCTCAACCTGCTCTGAACAGGATTTGAATCGGCATCTCTGGTGTGGGAGGTAGGCGTGCTAAGGAGGCTAAAGGCTACACCCTCTAGCATCAGTCACTAGTGCGCCTCTTGAGGCCAGGGGAGTGAGGTTTACAGACTGCACAGCTACTTACCAGCTGGCTACCGTTACATGTCTTGGCTTTGTTTGATGGCTTGTGGCCATCCATCTTCCTCTTGATCACATTCCAGAGGTTTTCAATGGGGTTGAGGTCTGGAGATTAGGCTGACCATGACAGGGTCTTGATCCGGTGGTCCTCCATCCACACCTTGATTGGCCTGGCTGTGTGGCATGGAGCATTGTCCTTCTGGAAAAACCAATCCTCAGAGTTAGGGAACATTGTCAGAGCAGAAGGAAGCAAGGTTTCTTCCAGGATAACCTTGTATGTGGCTTGATTCATGCATCCTTTACAAAGACGATATAAGCACCTGAAGCACCCCCAGATCATCACCGATCCTCCACCAAATTTCATAGTGGATGCGAGACACTGTGCCTTGAAAGCCTCTCCAGGTCTCCATCTAACCATTAGACTACCTGGTGGAGGATCGATGATGCCTCTGCATCGGCAGAGAGGAAAAACTTGCAGGTATATCAGTTTTTAGACAAATTTATTCCAGTTTCTAAAACAGCATTGTAAGAAGTGGGATTTTAACCCATGCCTCCACTTTGAGACCAGAATCCTTATCACCTGAGAAGGTTCAAAAAGTTCCTGTTCTCTCTGTGGAGATCGGCAGAGAGGAAAAACTTGCATGTAAAGTGGATCTGAGACAGACCTTAAATTCATTTAAGTTTCTAAAACACCTTTGTCAGAAGTGGGATTTAAACCCACAACACAGTTAGAGACCAGGAACTTTCAGAATACTCATCATCTGAGAAGGTTAAAAGTTCCTTGAGTCTGGCACCTTAGCCCACTTGGACATTCTGTCATGGCTGAGGAAGCCTGAGAGTCTTCATGATCAATGCTCTCTATGGAGATTAGCAGAAAGGGAAAAAATGGCATCTGCTGTATATAGACCCAGAATGCCTTTAAATTCCTGCCAGTTTTTTCCATTGCAGTACTGTGCATTAAATCCAATTTTTCCTAGTCTTGTGGGTATAAAACATTATGGTCAGAAGTGGAATTTGAACCCACACCTCCACCCAGAGACCAGAATCCTCATCACCTGAGAAGGCTGAATGTTCCTTGAGTCTGGCACCTTAGACCACTCAGATCAGTGCTCAAAGATCAATGCTCTCTCTGATTTGCAGAGAGGAAAAAACTTGACAGATCTTAATTTCATGGCAGAGTCTAAAATATCACTGTCAGAAATGGGATTTGAACCCACACCTCCATTTGGAGACCAGAATCCTCACCTACTGAGCAGCTTGAAAGGTTCTTGAGGCTGGCACCTTTGACCACTAAGCCATTCTGACATGGTTACACCTGAGAGTCTTCATGATCAATGCTCTCTGTGGAGATCGGCAGAGAGGAAAAACTTGCATATATAGTGGGTCTGAGACAGATTTAAAATTCATGCAAGTTGATAACATATTACTGTCAGAAGTGGGATTTGAACCAATTACTCCATTTGGAGACCAAAATTCTTATCAACTGACAAGGTTGAAAGTTCCTTGAGTATGGCACCTTTGACCACTCAGCCATTCTAACATGGGTGAGAAAGCCTGAGAGTCTTCATGATCAATGCTCTCTTTAGAGATGATCAAAAAGTAAAAAATGGCATCTACTGTATATAGGCCCAGAATGCTTTTAATATCCTGCCAGTTACTTCCATTTGAATACTGTACAGTAAATTGCCATTTTTGCCTTGTCTTGTGAGTATAAAAGACTCTTGTCAGAAGTGGGATTTGAACACACTCCTCCATTCAGAGACCAGGATCCTCATTACCTAAAGAAGTTGAAAACTTCTTGAGTCTGGCACTGCAGAACATTTTGCCATGGGTGAAAAAGCCTGAGAGTCATCATGATCAATGAACCATCTTTCACTTCATATAAAATATCTTTGATTCTTTTAAAACCAGCCTTAATCCTTTGTTTAAAAAACAATTCCTTCTCTCTGTATAGAAGTTTTTCATTTAAAAACAATGGTTGATTTAAAAACTCCTCCCTCCTCTCTGGCTTAGTACTTACATTTGGTATGAAATCTTTCCATGCTTCTAAAACTTTCTTTCCAGTTATCATGCTTGTTCTCAATTTCCATAAATGTCATTCCCAATCTCTAAGTCCCCACATTTATTTAGAATATCCCCATTATCATTTTCCATTCTGTCTGATTTTCTTCATCTAAAAACTTTTTCACTGTTTTGACTCTAAAACTTTTCTTCTTTAAACCTGGGTCTTGTAGCCCCAACCCTCCTTTTTCTACCTCCCCTATATTTGTTTTGTATGCAAATTCATGTAAGTTGATAAAATATAATTGTCAAAAGTGGGAACACTCTGCTATTCTGACATGGGTGAGAAAACCAGAGGGTCTTCGTGATCAGTGCTCTCTGTGGAGATCAGCTGAGAGGAAAACTTGCATGTATAGCGGGATTTTAAATTCATGCCTGTCAATCTTAAGTTTTAATATACACTATATAAAAGTGCCCTCAACTGATGAACTCTTTGAAATATATTTATCATTTGGTAGAAGATCCCACAGACCCAACTACTTTGGCTCTCTCTGGGCCCCAAATTTCCTCATCCCTGCCCAGTTTTGAAGAGACTATTTTGACTGTTTAGGATTATTATTATTTTTATTTTTTTTTACAAAGTACTAATGCTGCCAACGTGGAAAGTTATAATAACTATTAAAAAACGTACATAATTTCTTAGCCATACTAACTACTGACACTGTGTAAATTGTAATTATTCTGACCTTTGCTGGGAAGGAAATGTAGAGCCTGGAACTCTTGAATACCCCTGCTATAATCCATCATGTTCACTAAGATCGCAAAATTCCAGCCTGTTAATAATATCTAGAATATCACAGAGAATATCACTCTAGGTTAATAGCTAGAATATCAAAATCCAGAAAAGGAGGTAGATCCTTTTCCAATTTGGACCCAAACTATGGAATAGCCTTCCAAGGATTGTTCGGGACTCAGACACACTCTCTCAGTTTAAGTCTAAGACTCATCTCTTCAGCCAGGCATACACCTAATTTATCCCTCAACTCATAGTTATGCTGCATTAGTCAGGTCTGCATGAACGGGAAACACTTCTCATATTCTTTAAATCTGCTTTAAAGTGAATGGCATCTTCGGTAATTTTATTCTATTTATTTCTCTGCCTCAACCTCGGGATACATACTGTATCCTGAGGTTACCAGAACCTGCCAGATCCAGCTCTGGTCCTGCCCGATGTCCTACTCCCACCACTATATGTCGCTAAGTAATTACTGCTAACTGCAGCTTATGCCAGTCAGACATCTCTGCAGTCTACTGCGATTGACATCACAGAACATGAACTGGTTCCAACTCCAATTGTAAGACATGGGATATTTCACTGGCCACTGCCTGAACCTTGATTTAAGGATGGACTTCAGCAAAATGAATTTGCCACAAGCTTCCAGTTGGACTGCGGTGCACCTAACCTCTGCCTGCATCATCTTGGCCATAGGATGGACTACAAAACTTAAAATGGATAACATAAATAGAAAAAAAAAATTGCCAACTAAAGCCTTCATCAGCCAAATAAAGGACAATGCATCTGTGTGCACTTTTGCAGTTAGATCAGAATGGATTTATAGTCATTAATCTTACAGTTCATACAAAATTGTTTTGTTTAAACATTGGCCACCAACATCTACTCAGTTTAATTATTTAAACCATGACTTGTACTTTACATAGAAAACTAATATTGGCATTATATTCATGCTGTTTTGCCAGAATAAAAGCATAATTCCCCCCAAAGTTATTTTTCTCAATTAACTACAATGCATCTTATGGAGTTTTGTGTTCCTTGCCACAGTTGCCTTTGGACTGGCAATTAGGGGACTTAAGACAAATATCACCCTGCAGCTCTCACCTGTTACCCACTAAAGCTAAGCAGGGTTGAACCTGGCCAGTATCTGGATGGGAGGCCTCCTGTGGAAAACTAAGGTTGCTGCTGGAATTGGTATTAGGCAGACAAGCAGGAGGTGCTCAGACTGTGTGGGTCCTAATGCCCCACTACACTGTAAAAAAAAAAAAAAAAAAAAAAAAAAAAAAAAAGCAGCACTGTCTTTTGGATGAGATGTTAAACAGAGGTCCTGACTCTCTGTGGTAATTTTTTCATTTTTATTTTATTTTATTTATTTTTTTTCACCCAATTTGGAATGCCCAATTCCCAATGCGCTTTTTAAGTCCTCGTGGTCGCGTAGTGATTCGCCTCAATCCGGGTGGCGGAGGACGAATCCCAGCTGCCTCCGCATCTGAGACCGTCAACCCACGCATCTTATCACATGGCTTGTTGAGCGCGTTGCCACGGAGACATATCACATGTGGAGGCTTCACGCCATCCACCGCGGCATCCATGTTCAACTCACCATGCGCTCCACCGAGAACGAACCACATTATAGCGACCACGAGGAGGTTACCCCATGTGGCTCTACCCTCCCTAGCAACCGGGCCAATTTGGTTGCTTAGGAGACCTGGCTGGAGTCACTCGACTCTCTGTGGTCATTAAAAATCCCAGGGCACTTCTTGTAAAGAGTAGGGGTATAACCCCAGTGTCCTGGCCGAATTCCCACGATTGGCCCTTATCTATCATGGCCTCCTAATAATCTCCATCCCTGAATTGGCTACATCACTCTCCTCTCCACCAATAGCTAGTGTGTGGTGAGCATTCTGGTGCACAAGGCTGCCGTTGCATCATCCAGGTCATCCTAATTTTTAAGGCATAATCTATAATCATGTTTTTAATCAAATCGCACAATAAATACTTTAAGAGATTACAGACATTACAGCATAATTTTCTGTAAAACTGCTTTGAAACAATGTGTGTTGTGAAAAGCGCTATACAAATAAAAATGGCTTGGCTTAAATATGTTACCAATACCATAAATACATTTTAGATGAAAATAGTATAAACTTTGTTTAAAGAAATGAAACCAACACAAATACAATGATTACATTACAACTTGGTAGATGCAGTTTATACTGGAGGTGGTTAAAGTTTAGAGTTATTTGAAACTCTCCCAGTATAGATACAAACATCAGTAATGTCATAAAACATTATCAAAAACATATGATAATATGTATTTTGTTTTAGTCTTTGGTGAAACTTTCAAAAAGTGAAAATTAATTGAATTCATTCTGTATACACATCTCAAAAACATTATCTGCATATTTTATGGGGGTGGAGCCCTGTGAGTTGATTCTTGCCAAGATAAATGAGATAAAAGACCAAATGAAAATGACTCTAGACAAGAGCAACATTATCGTCAAGCTGAAGTAATCTTGCAATATAAAAACTAATTTCTTCAGAATTTTGAATCTTTTCTTCAGATGCTGCTAATTTGAACTGTAAGGCAGTGATTTTTCACTACAGTGGTTCGAACTGTAAGATTGCCGAGAAGTCTAAAGAAATGTTAACAGCATGATAGTATACAACTGAGCATTTCTTGTCTATTACCACCTTCTGCTACTTATACCAATGACAGAATAAGCTCAGTTAAAATAGCTAATAATGTGGGAGAGTGTTGTTTAGGACCGTACTATGACCTTATTGTAATGCAATATGTAGTATTTAAAAGTATATAGTTTTCACAGCAAGAGAAGCTAGACATGGATTAAAAGAAAGGTTTAATAACAGTTTAGCCTTACAATGTTACAGTAGATGGTTACAATTTAGATATAATTGTTACAAATTGGATGTATGAAATATGTATGTGAAACCAGTATGTATACTACCTGAGTGAAAGAGAATGGAGGATAGAAAGAGTGAGAGAAGTTAGAGAGAGAGATGCCATTGAGAGCTAGAGTCTAGGCCTGATCTTCTTTAACTCAGTCACCCCAGAGCAGAGCCCAGAGAGAAGAGCCAGAGAAAAGAGTGAAAGAGGCAAAAAGAGCCCAGAGCACAAGTTACAATCTTGTTTTATCCTTCCCTTGACCATGCCAATCAGCAGTCCACCTTTAAACCCCCACAGTATTCAAGTTGCTACCATTTGCAGAGTCCCAGTACACAAACACCTCAGCCAGTAGGCTGATAGATCACTATCAGCACTCTCTGGAATGCAAGATGACTGTTTTTACAATGGAATAAGGGTTGTAACACAGAAATTAATTTCTTTGTTAATTTTCAATCCTACAGAACAGATTGTAAATTGAGGGCAGAAATGTTGCTATGTATTCTGTACACCTATCCTCTGTCTCTCTGTGTTTCTGTGTTAGAGTGACTGTGCAAGCCATGTATATCTGTCTTGAAACTTTCTCTTTATTTGCTCGTTGTTTTGTTGGTGACCTTACTCACTGTGATTATTGCATAAATGTACTGTGTGAAAGGTTGTTTTGTGAGTTCACATTCATACTGTATAATCTTTGACTGTGATAAAGATTTTACAGAAACAGCTTTGATTTGCAAAGAAGGTACTCAAGCATGAGACTCAACTCAAGCTCTAAGTTTCCCCTGTGCAGGTCTTATGTATTGCCAATAAACACGCTCCTCCCCAACTCTTGTTTGGACCATCATAAAGTAGTTATGTTACTGTACCCTAACTAAATTATTATCTTTGGGTTGTACTGTTAGTTGCTCTGTTTTATAAGACTACAATCTAAATCAACTGTTTCCACCCAAACTGCATGTGTCATCTGAGCAACTTTTCAGGAAAATCTTGATTTTCAGCTCTGAGAATGTAAACAGTGATAATGGGTCCCCACCACTGAATAATCTTTGACTGACAGGAAAAAGAAGGCATGCTGTTAACATGTTTCTCACAGTGTTTTAAACCCTTAAAAGTTTTTTTTCACACCAAACCTAAACTATTACACTTTGATGGTTTCTCCTCTAAATTGTTTCTCCTCAAAAAAATTTTGGAGGAAAAAGCAAATTGACATCATCTGTTTTTTCTTACAGGTTTTGAAAATATCAGTAGGTACTGTTATGTTCGTCTTTACAATCTGGACAGGGTTTTTTTACCCACTTTGTTAATCTCTCATTGTAAGTCTTTCATTTCAACATCAGGATAACATTATGCAGTGAACAAACACTGAATAGTATTTCTAGCCTTTTTTTTCTTCTTTTTTTCTCCCCTTTTCTCCCAATTTGGAATGCCCAATTCCCACTATTTAGTAGGTCCTCGTGGTGGCACAGTTACTCACCACAATCCGGGTGGCGAAGTCTCAGTTGCCTCCACTTCTGAGACCACCAATCCACGCATCTTATCACGTGGCTCGTTATGCACGACAGCACGGAGACTCCGCATGTGGAGGCTCATGCTACTCTCCGCGATCCACGCACAACTTACCAAACACACCATTGAGAGCGAGAACCACTAATTGCGAACACGAGGAGGTTACCCCATGTGACTCTACCCTCCCTAGCAACCGGGCCAATTTGGCTGCTTAGGAGACGTGGCTGGAGTCACTCAGCACACCCTAGATTCAAACTCGCACTCCAGGGGTGGTAGTTAGCGTCAGTATTCGCTGAGCTACCCAGGCCCCCCATATTTCTTGTCTTTATTACAGTCAGTTTTAACTGGAGCTGTTACGGTCTCAGCTGCATGCACATGTAACACATTTTGGGTTAGTCTGAATATCTATAATCATTTTACATGTAATTTTGTCTATTGTCTAATGACAGTAATGGTATTAAGAGGCATTTTAGGACATCACAACTGTTTCCTAACCAGTGTTTTTTCACTTTAGGTCTGAACCTCGCAATTTCTTAACTGTTTCACTGCCATATACCAGCTTTCATCTCTATACCCTTTCACTGTCTTGACAGTTATGTAAGTGCCCGAATAGAATTTATGCTTTGAAAATCAGCCATAAAAAAAAATACTTTTATAAACAACTTCATAAAAAAATTTAATTTTTGTTCTTGTTCATGCCATATGTTTTTATCTAACATCAAACAAGCTATAATAACAGCATGACTGCAACTGTTTTTGATTTCACAGTAACTGATTTAATTATGTAGCTTTACTTTTATACTAATCTGTCCTAATGTTTATACTGTTTATAGCAACCATGTGTAGTTTCTTCAAGAGAAATGTTTATAACTAATCAAATACATTGTAGTGCATCAGGCCCGGTTCCAGATCAAAATCATTGATGTATCGTAATTACACATTTTTAAAATATATTAAATCATGTTTAAATGCTACTAAAACAACGTAAATAACAGTTTTTTATGTACAAAACATTTATTGCTTAATTTTTTTCACTTGGTCTGTCACTGAAAATGACAGCAAAATGCTGCTCCTGCCGATTAGAACATACTGATTTGCACAATCATACACGTTTATAAGTTTTGATGCAGCAATTGTGTGTTCAAAAACTGCAGGGATTTTTGTGTGTTTGATGGGATTCAAGGAAATCTGCTTGCCAATTTACAGTATTAGACTTACATATTCAACTGAGCAGAGGTGTGCAATTATTTTGGTACAGGGGCCACATCAGCTGTTAAGTAGAACATGAAAGAGAGAAGAGAAAAATGTCTGCAGAGTTGTATCTTTTAATCCCAGAAATAGCAGTGCACTCATGCACTCAGTGAATGATGCACAATTTTCTGAAGTGTATTCTGATGGGACCATTCTGCGATTGCTAGAAGTTTTGCTGCTACATTTTTATCACGTGTTAGTAAAACTGAATTACGAATGAGTATAATTATCAATTGTTTATTTTACCATACTTCAATGCAATGGTAATTTAGTATTCAATTTAACACTCTACATCAGGAGTCTGATTTATTAGTAAAATTTAATATTCAGAAATTATAGATTCTAAAGGCTTATTTTAATGTTGGTCGCAAAGTGGACACATTTGTTTTATTCTCAGAACATTATCAACCTGTTTACATGCTCATGGGTCATGATGTGAGTTTGGTCAATGGTTTATTTGGCATCCCAGCACACCCCAGAATAAAACAGCTTGCATGACACTGATATATGATTACTGCCAGAGTAACATTCACATACAGGTGTGAGGGACTTCAGTATTTTACAAATAACACGAAGAACAAACATTTTCCTCTCGTACTTGGTTTTGCTCGCATGTCCCCTCCGCATGCGAATGATGCAAAGATCTATTGGGATTTTACTAAAGTTCATCACTGAAAAGGTTTGCTCGCAAACTTGGCACTAAACAGCACATGCAACATCATGAATGGACATGGAGTGGCTGCATCACACTTTTCTTTGAGCATAATATTGCACTATTAAGCACTTTAAGGTTTTTTTCTGAAGAGGAGAGAGAGCGCACGCACACTCGCATGCATGGTTGCCAGATTGCATAAATTAAGTATGACATAAGGCGAAATATTTCCTATGATAAAGTATAAATCTCTGATTGGGGTGTTGCATCTATTATCTGGCAAATATTAAAAGCTTATGGATGCGTGATAGGTCCCAAATCCAGATAAATGAAAGATCTAATAAAAAACACAGTAGTTTGCCCTGGTCTGCAATTGAGGGTGCTCTAATGTTCGTTTGAGGGTGCTTAGCACCCTCAAGCACCCCCGTAGAACCGAGCCTGCAGTGCATAATCTTCCTGTCTGTAATGCTGACACAGGACATGACTCTCTTCATTTTTGTGGTATACGACATTCTGGTCTTCATCTTCTCTGTGATCATTGCCTCACCTTTCTGTGACTGCTGCAGGACAAAGGTAAAACTCATTGAGCGGTTCAAGATTCCCATCTAGAAAAAGCTGTGAGCTCATGTGTCAAACATTTCTGTCCACCACCAGACACTCAGACTCCCAATATTGTTCTTGTGGGACAATAAGGCTCTCTGTACTTTCACCAAATCACAATCCAGTGACCTCCTAATATGAAAATGGCAGATTATCTTGGTAACACTGTATAATGGCTTTTATTAATAACATTAAAAATCACAGACCATTCTGATTTGGTCCGTTTTGGTCCATTTATGAATATGAAAAGACATTATGCTGTCAACCTCTGGCATTCGTGCAGTGATTCTAAACTTTTAAATCTCCCTTCTCACCAAAGCCACTGCAGATGAAAGACTTATAACAAAAGATATTTTATATATTTACATGCATTATAAGTATAAAAATAAATGACATATGAGTTACACACGCATAGTAAAAAATTAAAACAGCATAATTTTATCGCAGTAGTTGTTCCATTTATTAAGAATTCATTTTTAAGGGGCTGAGCCACGAGGTGTCCTCATATCCTCTTTCCATTTACCACCATTAACAAAATAATGAATTCCAAAAAACATATGATAAACTATTTTGGTGAGATTCATAAATTATTTTCTTTCTTTGTTACATTGGCATGCTAATAATATCAGCTAACATGTCATTAGATGTATTGTGAACACGTTGATGTGTAACAAAGGTTTATTGGCTCTGTTCTCTATCTCTCAAACAAGACATGACAAGGTCAGTTATATGAACACAGATGTGCCTTATGTGACTGTCAACAATACTATTCTTCTGGGCCAACAAAGCCCTTCTGCACTTCCATCAAACTATGATCCTGTCTCATCACCTCCACCAAACTACAATATTTCCAGGCTAATTTGCACCAACACCAAACTATGTGGTAATTAAGGCCAATTTTGAGTAACATGAAGAAATCACTGAATTCAGATGTAGAATATACTGTACGTAGATCTCCTTACATTTAATGCTTTCTGTACATTACAGACCTTGATCAAACCAGTGATGTCTGCCATGAGAAAATTATGCCCCCAAAATTATCTGTATCTTCATTTCAATTGCATGGCAAAAAATGAACAAAAAGCTGCAATGTGTTTTGCAACTCTGACCCACTGTGAGCTGCTATTGAATTATGAGCAACGTTCAGAGCCCTCTGTACCTTCTGTTCCAGAGTTGAAGACTGGACAACCAGATGATGAACCAGATCTCAGCCAAGAAATCCACTCAAGTCTGACCTAAAAGAATATGCATGCACAAAAATATATGCCCTTGAATAGAAATAGAGCTTTTATTCCCTATGCAACAGTTATTTCCAGTCCACTAATTTGATTGATCAAAGGGTATTCAAAGATTGTAAAACAGCACTGAAATGTTGCACTGTTTGACCCATAAGTCTGCTTGTCTCTGTTCTACATAGAAGTCCATTGCTTGATTCTGCTTTGGCTTCTTTTGGAACTATATTCATTGGCAGAGCAAACATAAACAAAAAAAAATTTAAACAAAATAGCTTGTCATTTTGTGTCTGAAATGCCTGTCTGTTACTCAAATATTAACTTCTTGTATAGAACTGTTACATAAAAGCATTAAGTGATAAGCCAATCATATTTAAAACAGTTACATATTTTAAACATTTATTGATGCTGTGATGCTGTAGGTTTCCACTGTAAGATCGTTACTGTGCATACTGTACTTTTTTAAAATAATCAAATATGTCGTGTTTTAGTTTGTCATTTATGACATTTTAGAGAGAAAAGATAAAAGTTATCACTGCATGCTGTAATAGGCTACTCTTACCCTGTGGAGGTCGACTTCCTATGTGATCGTGTTGCTGAAGGTGGAGTCTCATAAACATCTTCTAATCTAAAAAATAAAAAATAAAAATAATAAATGGATGAAAGAGAAAATGAAAACGAAAAGATCCAATACAAGCGCAACATCAACATCAAGGTAAAGCAATCTCTTAATATTGTGATTATTTTCTTCAGAATGTATATAGTTCTGTTACAGAATGCTACATTGTTACATATTTAATATTTGTAAAATAGGCGTGACAATGCAAACTATGTATAACAAAATGCTTAAAACCAAAACATCTCTTTATTTGCTCAATGTTGCTGAAGTCACTTCACTCATGGTGATTTTATATAAATAAATAGTGTGAAAAGTTGTTGTGTATAAAAAAGCAGTAAACAAATAATAAGATGAATAGTATTACATTTTTTTTTCTTTTTTAAAAGGCATAATTAACCATCTTAACATTAATTTACAAAAAATAAATAATCAAACCACACGATGACTTACAGCTTCATTTTCTGTTACAATATAATTTTCTGTGAAGCTACTTTGAAACGATCTGTGATGTGAAAGTTCTATACAAATAAAATTGACTTGAGTATTAAATAAACATGCTCATTTTTTTTTGGAAAGCCATTCAATCAACACTGTACCCAAACGAAACCCTTAGCAGAAGGTTGTAGTCTACTGAGAGTTGCTGTGGATAAAAAGTGTTTTGTAAAGGACCAACTAAATAAATCAACAATTTCTTTCCACACGTTCTCATTAGCTTCTCATATGTCCTCTAAGAATGAAAGTGAAATGCTGGTTCCCAGCACTGAGTCTTCTTTGGCTGACTGGAAAGGGAATGCAGTAAATGCATTGTATTAACACATATCTCTCTCGGTGTGTTTAAAGATGGCAAGATGCCACCTACATAGGAAGTCCACATTCCTAAAGATAAGGCCAAAGATTTTTGGGGTAAACCAAACTGATCCATTTCAAGTGCTTCTCCTCTAAGTATTAAGTATTGATGTTTTCAGGGTGATGAAAAAATATACACTATCTTTTCTTTTTATCTTACAGGTTATGGAAATGTTGATAGGTTTAGGGGCCATTTTCTTAACAGTCTTCAGTGGTTTTGTGAGTCTTTAATTAATTTTCACATCAGAACAACATTGTGCAGTGATTTTGAAATCCTAAACAATATTCCTTTTCTTCACTGTAGTAAATTTTAACTGGAGCTGTAACGCTTTCAGCTGCTTGCATACGTAACAAGAGTCTGGTTAGTTGGGTTATATCTTTAAGTATTTTACATTTAAATGTATTTCATTTAGTCTTTTTAATGACAGTAATAGTAAAGAGTCAAATGCATTACGTTTACCTAAGTGGCATTTATTTATTTATTTTGTCATGTTTCCTAAGCAGATTTTTCTTTTTTCAGGTGAGAACCTCACAAATAATGAACTGTCTCAGTGCAATAACAACTTCTATTTCACTCCCCGTTCACTCTAAACATGAGGTAAGTGCCATATACAGTAAATTTCCTATAAAATCTAAAAATGACTTACTTGTGGTCATGCACTTAACAGAAAAAGCTTAAATCTGATCAACTGTAGGCTAAATGTTTTTTTCAAATAGCACATTGTTAACATGCTTTGTCAAGTAACCTAAAATGTGCTTCATGTGGTAACATCTAAATTAACTGGATTCTTTAAATTAATTAAAAACCATTATTTAATATGGCTGAATGACTCTGACTCTATTAGGTTACACCAAGAATTGTTTTGTTAGATCAGGTAGAAATTGCTCCACAGTATAACCTAACGACTGTAAATATTCACTTTTAACAGTGCAGTAACCTAATTATTCCAGTTTATAATCTGTTCTTCACTGGTTAGATCGACCATGTGCAGTTTCTGGCAATTTCTTCAAGATAAATATTTATAACAACTAATAAAAAGCATTTTAATTCATAACTGTCCTGTCTCTAATACTGACTCAGTGCTCTATGTGACTCTCTATGTCCTTGTGATCTGCGATGGTCTGGTCTCCATTCTCTCTGTGATTGTCGCTTCAACTGCCTGCCGTTGTCACTGCTACAGACCAAGAAAACACACTCATCGAGAGGTTAACACATTCTCATCATTACCTGCTAAAAAAGATCAAATAAGATCGAATGGATATAAAATAAACATGCTGTGTTGGTTATGTTCTGCAGTTAAGACTGGCTCGCAGGCAAGACCCTGAAGAGATCAGTCACCTAAACATCCCTGGGCCTACAGTGACTGTCAACAATTATATATTTTTGGCCCAACCAAACTCTGCTGCAATTCCAACAGTTTTTAGTTCAGTCCAGGACATGCTGCCACCAGCACACGGTCCAGCCTCTACTAGACTATGAGGTAGTTATGAGCAATTTTGGGCAACATAAAGAAATCAGGATATATAGATACAACCATGATTCAAAACATTAATGTTTGCCATTAGAAAATAATCTTCAAACTGAGCTAATTTCAATTGAGCAAATGTTGAATAGCTAAAGTGTGAGTTGTTTTTGCAGTATGAACAATATTCACAGGCCACTGTACCTTTTGTTTTAGACCTGACAACTGGAGGAAAGAAGACGAAGCAGATATCAGCCCAAACCCCATCTGAGTCTGACCTAAAATAAACTTTTATAATAACAAATCATTTATCTGATGTATATACTTCAAGACATGTGTTGCATATCCCAGATTTGTAACCACTAGACCTTTTGATTCAAAGCTTTTATAATATTATAACTGTTTCCTTGTGTTTAGGTGTTTGTCTAAAAGGTTCAATGACATTAGAACATTGCTGTAATTTCAGTTACTGTGCAGCCATCACCTGGGATCATTCCTAAATTAATTTTTAAAAATGTTTTTGACAAATTTATTTACTTCTTGAACACTTCTAGGAAGGATCTTTTAAAAGGCAGAGTGTATTTGTTGATCTTTATGGCAATATTTATAAAACTCTTTATAATACACAACAAAATATTAAGCAAATTGTGAATTGTTTGAAACCTAACAGTAACCTACATTAATCCTTCTTGCAAGATGTTAAGATGTTGTTTAATTTTTTTAACCTCTCTTTGGCACATTGGTATATTGTATACCACGGTTCTTATTTACCATATTTGAACACCAGTGCATTTTATAAAAGAATACAATGGTGTAATACATCCCAAAACATGTTATTATCTTTGTAGGTTGGTTCTTTTTAATGTAAAGAGCAGCTTTTACATATTCTGTCACCATCGCTTTACCTGACTCTCTCAAACCTTCATGTCTAGAATTCCATTCTCAGGTTGTTCTGTTATGTGTGCAGTATCCATATGCTCCAGCAAAGGGCGCAACAACACAACATAACTCTGGAGATTAACATTTGTGCCACAAATATGAATACTTTGGCTTTTGTGTGGTATGGCATAGGCCTACTACCATACTACGCATTACATTGGTCTGGATATGTCCATTGTGCCCTCATCTTGGAAAAGTCATGACAGAGACCTGTTTGGGTGGAAACAGTTAAACATATAATGAATCGACTGGCAGGGTGCTAATGTTCAATATGTTTACCATGACATATTCATTTGCAAAGAGCTTGATCTAGAGTTTGTTACTACAAAAAAAAAAAAAAAAAAAAAAAACATTTTAGATGTCCAATAGCAGTTCTAGCTTGTATTGCACCCTGGGCGAAACACGCTTCAACACGCCCCCAAAGTTGTTGGGGGGAGGGGGGGTTCTGTGTGGGTGCCTCGTGCCGCCCTGGGCAGCTGCCCATGTCGCCCATGCCTAAATCCGCCACTGCGGATGTCACAGGACTTTTGCAACAAACAGAATTTATTATTAATCCATGCCCATCATTTTGGGACCCAGAAACACATTATGAGTACACTAAAATAAAAAGGGAAGGAAATCATATCATTAGAGAGCAGGGACTTTCCTTTTCACTTTAATAGCTTATTTAGGGTTTATCGTTCATGATCACTAGCCCCACACTTTCATTAGAAGCTTAGAGTAGAGCAATAAAGGTGTGATATGATGGTCAATATCATTTAAACAGTGTTTAACAATACTCATTTGTTTTGAACTTTACATCATCTACAAAATGCCGAATTATCTGACGTTCATGACAAACCAAATGATGTGAATTTTGGTACTGTCAATATACTTTCATGTGTTCACAAGTAGTTCTTGGCATTTGCAAATATTGCACTCCATAGGAACAGTTGCTAATGTGGTATGTAGATATTAATATCTATAATTTGTACATCCTAATTTATTCTATAAAGCTTTCATTTCCATAACATTGTATAAAACATATTTGAAAACACAACAATAGTCAAAAATAATGATTTGTACCAGATTTAGAGTGAAAAAAGGAGATACATTTTGATCAGTTTTTTCACCCACACCTATTATATCGCTTCTGAAGATATGGATTTAAACACTGGTGTGATATGGATTACTTCTATGTTTCCTTTATGTGGTTTTTGGAGCTACAAAGGTCTGATCACCATTCACTTGCATTGTGTGGACCAGCTGAGATATTCTTCTAAAAATCTTTGTTTGTGTTCTGCTGAAGAAAGAAAGTCATACACATCTGTGATGGCATGAGGGTGAGTAAATGATGAGAGAATTTTCATTTTTGGGTGAAGTATCCCTTTAAGTGATTAAAGACGTTTTTAAAATTTCGTAGTTTGTGTGCTTATCCTGGATGTTTCAACCGAGTGGAGAACGTGAGATTACATTGGTATCATGGCAACGCGAATACGTCACACAAGAGACCGCTTGGACTCCACCCTCTTGTGAACCTTACCCTCACATTGGAATATAGTTAAAAAGTGTTTAAATATTGATCTTTTTTTGCACCAAAAGTGATCGTATCACTTCAGAAGACATTAATTTAACCGCTGGAGTCGTATCTATGACGTTTATGCTGACTGTCTGTGATTTTTGGAGCTTCAAAAGAGAAATCTCCATTCACTTACATTTTAAGGACCTACTGAGCTGAGATAATTTTCTTTTTCTTTTTCTTTTTTTTTCAAATGTGTTCTGGTGAAAAAAGAACATCATACACACCTGGGATACCATGAGGGTGAGTAAATAATGAGAGAATTTTCATTTTTGAGTGAAATATCCTTTTAAAGCACCCATATCTCTTCAGAATGAGATGAAAGCTCATGAAGAGAATATTACTCTCATGCTATTCATCACAGATATACCAACACAAAGTGCACTTTTAAAACTTTAATACTTTTTAAAATTATTTGGCTTACTACATTTGACCTGTGTATCACACTAAACATACAAAATAACGAGAAATAGTTAATCCATAATTCATTATATGATGCATTGATATTATAACTGTAACGCTTCAGTTTGAATTGCGTACAGTACCTAAAATATCCATTACACTATTAACATTTTTTCAGGTATACCTGAACACAATTTCAACTCAATTTAAATGGATTTGTACAGCAGGTCAGGTGAACTTAGATATAAATATTTTAGATACTTAATTGCAAACATATTAAGAAACAAATCAAACTCCAATGACTAATTTTTCTCACTGTATGTTAAATGAAGAGAGGAAAATCACTAAAACCAATGAATCCACAGCAAACGTGTCCAATTCCTGTAATTGCAGGACAACAAAGTCCCGAGATAATCAGAAATAATGTCCTCCTTACAAAGATCTGGTCATCAGGCTGTCAGTTAAACTGGAGAACGTTGGTTTATCATAATCGTTTTGACAGGTGATTTCAGGAAGATTGCTCTAGTCAGTGAGCTCCTTATGCTCAGTTCTGTTCAAACTTTATCTCCTACAAACATCCTAGAACACAAAAGCTATCGTCAAAGTGAAATTGCACCACCAGCAATTTGGCATGAAACATTAAAATTCATTGAAATAAAAATTAAAAAACAACAAGAATAAACCCCTAAAAAAAAATATTCCTCTTTTTGTGCTCATGATTCAAGTACACAAAGTACAATTTACATCAATTGTAAAACATCTCATAGCAGAAGCACTAAATCCACTCACATCATAAACTTGAGTTGAACTATGTGTTTGACATGGGCACATTGTGCACTGCAGCTCTCAAGGGAAATTCATTTTCATGTATTTTGTGCAGACATTCAGAGTGTAAACAGAGCTCCCAGCTCATCTAAACTATTTACCGCAGCATGTTCCACAGATATGTGTCAGAGTGATTGTTCACATTCACAATAACTATGAAATCAGTGCTGTGGCAGCACATAATATTGCACGTTCAAATGCTTGAGACACAATTGTTCTCTGTACAGTATGTACACAATATCTGTGCTTTGTGTCCCCAGAGGGAGTGTGCATTATGTGAGGGGTTTCTCTCTCCTCTCCCTTTACATGGTTCAGGGCGGATCAGCATGGGTTTTGGATGGGTTTCAAAGAGCGTCTTTTTGATTTTGAGTTTCAGGAATTGCACTTTGCTTGTTTTGTTTTAAGAGTTTAAGAAAGATAGGCACCCATCCAAAAGCCCTGAAACATGAAGTACATTTAACAATTTAAAAATTTTGTTTTGTAGTAACAGTTAAGTTGTTTTTTTTTGTTTTGTTTTTTTTAATGATGTGATCAAATCAGATAATTCCTGTAAAACATTCCTCATACTTATCTAGTTTAAACTAGTTTAATCTAGTTTCTGCACTTTCATTGTGCAATTAAATGTTCATCAAAAACTTCATTTCTTACAGGAATATGCAGCAGTCAGCCATCTCCGATAGTCTCTAGGGCACATCCCATGGAAAAATCAGGAAGCTTGCCATTGACAAAATAGAAGCAATGACCAAAATTCAGAAACTTTGTACAAAACAAAGTCAAAAAAAGAAAAAAATATAAAATTTAAAATTCTATAACACTATTAAGTAGATTTTACATTTTAATTTTAGAATTCAATTGTAACATCAAGTTTTAATCTACTTTAATCGATAACTAACTTCAGTTATTTTCGTCTAGTGTTATGCCTGAAGAAATAAACCTTTGAGTTTTGAACTACACATGATTACATTAATGGAAAACTAGAGGCATTAACTTCCCAATTATTCCACAGAATATTACATCACAGACCCACAACAGTAAAAAAAGCTGAATGCTCTAACAGTGCTAATACACAGAGAAACCTGTAGAAAACGGAATCTGTGAGGTCTCGTCTGAGAATTGCAGCAGATTCAAACATCAACATCATTAGATTCCACTGACACAAATGGGTCCATCTCATCTTTACGCCTTCTGAATTTGTATGGACAAGGAGTAATTCAAATAATATCAGAATGGTCTGCATCAAAAAAGTGACCAATTTTCTTCCATGATCTGAATTTGGAAATTATTCCAATTCCAAAATGCATATTTTTGATGTATGCAGTATGTTCTGAAGGAGCCAAATCGAACCAGAGCAGGTGTGTCTCAAAGAAGATGGAGATGGAACGGCCTCATGGCCAGCACTAACTCTCTTCTTTTCTCTTTCTCTCAGTCTCCATTTATCTCCATCACCTTTTCTGTTAGGATTTCCCGGAAAGTCGAAAGCTGCTTCATCTGCTCCATCTGCATCGAGTGTCTCCTCATCAGTTTCTTCTTCATTTTGAAATCTGGCCCACGTTTTGGGGATGAAGGGGCGACTGGCAGTAGGATCTTGCTCCCAGAGTGAACGGGAGAAGTGGGTTTTCCATTGGCCCGTATATCAGGAATGGGTCGCTGGGGGTTGACGTTGAGAGGAGGGAGGAACCCAGGTCGTGTGTGGGAGATGTGATCCAGGAGTAGAGTGCCTGATCCTCGCCGTTCCAACAGCCCTGGGGGACGCCTCCGCATTGTGATGGGAGACACAGAGTTGGGAATGCTCTCCAGAGATTCCCGGGAAGAGCTAGTGAGCAGGGACAGAGGAGAGGCATTGTACTTGCGCCGCTCCACAGAGACGCGTCCTGAATCTGGAGATCCAGGGATGGAGCCAGGGCATAGGTGGGTTTCTGACTCATAGTGTTCCATGCGGGTGAGTTTGGGATGTGGCAGTGCACGAATGCAGGCCAGTGCCTGTGCTGCATTCTCTTGGGTCTCAGGGGCTGTGTTTCTACGATACAGCGACTGGTGCTGATGGACTTTATCTGCCCAAGATGGGCCACACAGTGCTGCACAGTCCTCAGAACAGGACCGGTCCATCAGCTTTGGAGAGGATGGGTCATGGGTTTCTATACTGTGCCTTCGGGACAGAAGCGGTCTGCCTGGACCTGAGACTGACAGCCCATTCATCTCAGAGACCAACTTATCCTCCTCTGCTAAATCCCCCTCCATCCGCTCTGCTCTTTCAGCAAGTACAGAGGGAGCAACCAGACCCCAGGGCTCAGAGTTAAGTCTTTTTAAAAGTTTGCGGGGTGGCGGTCTCCTCTCACCCTGTGGTCTGCTGGAGGGTAGTGGGAGTGCTGAACTCACAGCGAAGCTGAAAATAGTCTCCTCCTCACCAGGAGCTGAGCCAGAGGTATGGATCTCCACTTCGGATGGAGACATGCAAACAGGTGATATTTTGTCCACCACACCCGGAGATGGTGGGGAGTTCAGATATTGTTTGGTCTTTTTAGTGCCAGAAGGAGAAGTGTCAGTGGTTATAATGATCACCTCTTTGCCTTTAGCTTTGCACGCATCCAGCAAGACCCGGAGGGTGTCTCTGTCGCCCCTATTGATGGCGTGTACGAGTGCAGAGGCCCCGCCGTAGTCTTTCAAACTGGGATCAGCTCCGTTTTCCAACAGAAGTGCCACCACCTCTTTACCTGCCTGTTCTGCACACGCATGCATCAAGGCGGTACGACCCGATTTGTCAGGGATGTTTGGGTCTGCCCCTTTTTCCAGAAGGTACCGCACCATTCTCTGCCGGGTCTGCGAATCGTCATATCCTGCCAGACAGGCTGCAATAATAGGCGTCTCCCCTCTCTTGTTCCCTTCATTGATATAGGCTCCACCCTCCAGAAGAAGGCGTGCAAGGCGTAGTTTGCCCTGGAACACTGCCTTTAGAAGGGCATTGCCCTCCGTGTGCAAGGCCCCTCCATCACCCATTGTGTCTCACTCTCCTCCTCTAGATTCCCAGAATCTCCACCCCTCTCCTCCTCCAGCCTCAGCACAGTCGGGACATCCCAGCTCAGATTCTGGTCAACCTGGAACAAAAACGAACAAAAGACACAAAGCATGTTTACAAAAGTCATTACATTAAGTGCATTACGATTCATAGGGTACCTATATATCTATGACACATCCAAGTTTAATCATTTAAAAGACAGAATTAGTCCTATATATTTAAAGGGATAGTTCCCTTAAAAAATGGAAATGTTAGCATTAGTCACCATTCACTATCAATGCATCTTATTTGTGAAAAAGTGAATGGTGACCGAGGCTAACATTCTACCTAATCTCATCTTTTATATTTAACAGGAGAAAGAAAGTCATACCAGTTTGGAACAACATAAGGGTGAGTAAATGATGAGAGAATTTAAATTTTTGGCTTAACTATGCCTTAAATATGCTTCATAATTGTAACCCCTAAGTTTATTAATAAATAACTGTTGCTGTTTAATATAAAACTAGTTTGGTTAATTTATAAAATTTATAGTTGAGGGCATAAGTTTGCATCCCCCCATTTGTCTCATAAGCTTACATACCCCTTGCAGAATTTAAGAGATGAAAGATCATATTTTTTATTTATTACTGCCCTTCAGAACTACATAACAGATATGAACATATATTCCACAAGACAATATAATAAAAATGTACACAAATCATCCTGTTCAAATGTGTGCATCCCTTTGGTTCTTAAAATAGTGTGTTGTCTTCTTGAGCATCGATACATTTTTGCACCATTTATAATAGTTGGAATTTGAAAGCTGGATTTCAACATCATATAGCCACTGTTGGGAAGAAGTCAAATGTGCAGGAGGTGCTGGGAAATCAAAGAATGTGTAGTACCTGGACAATTAAAAAAAAAAAAAAAAAATGTATTCCCTTTTCTCCCAATTTGGAATGCCCAATTCCCACTACTTATTAGATCCTTGTGGTGGCTCAGTTACTCACCTCAATCTGGGTTGCGGAGGACAAGTCTCAGTTGCCTCCGCTTCTGAGACCAACAATCCGCGCATATTATCACATGGCTTGTTGTGCATGACACCGTGGAGACTCCGCATGTGGAGGCTCATGCTACTCTCCGCGATCCACGCACAACTTACCACGCGCTCCATTGAGAGCGAGAACCACTAATTGCTACCACGTGGAGGTTACCCCATGTGACTCTACCCTCCCTAGCAACCGGGCCAATTTGGTTGCTTAGGAGACCTGGCTGGAGTCACTCAGCACACCCTGGATTCGAACTCACGACTCCAGGGGTGGTAGTCAGCGTGGACAATTTTTCTTAAGAACAGCGGGCAGCTTCACTGCTCAGAAGAAAGCAGAAACTCATGCACCACTATCACAAAACTGATCAACTGATCACTGATCATCGAGGAAGCAACACACCATTTTAAGAATCAAGGGAATGTAAACTTTTGAACAGTTTAATTTGTGTAAATTCAGTTATTATCTTGACTTGTGGAATATACATACATATATGACAAATACTGGAGCTTATTCAGGGCAGTACTAAAAAACAAAATGCAATTTATAAGATCCCTGTTAATTTATGATGAACATCTTGCAGATTTTTAAGCAGGATGTAGACTTGGTATGCACTGAACTGTATGTGTCTTACTTACTAAGAGGTTAGGACTATGCTTTGTTTGACAGACATATTGTTCCATGGCCAACAAAGATGTTTATTCAGGAACACATCCTACCTAGCAAAACTATAGACACCAATTTGACACACAGACTTATCGAATAAAATCACACAAAGCTAAGGCTCAAAAGCACATAATTCACACTGGTAAGGGCTGTCTATTTGCTCTATTGTGTTCTGAACACTGTGTTCAGCCATTACGTGCAGCCCTGCACTCTTTAATAGTCTCTTTTCTATTTTCTCTGTAATAAAGGCAGGAGAGGAGATTATAATGACAGTCCAGTAAAGAAAAGAAAATTGAATTCCTGAGTAGCCCAAAGAGCATCAAGACCATTGACAAGCTTAGCCAGCTCTGCACATGTACAAATGTAATTATAATATGCATTTATTTTCTAACACACACAAATACCACAGATGTACCCAAACCAAAATTATGTTCTGCATGTTGTAATATTTTCTTCAAAGTGTTTGTCATTTGCTATCTGTACTAATTGCAATGCGAGGCAAATTCAAGGGGTAAATTAAAATTCACTCAAAAAGGAAAATTCTGTTAACATTTATTTAGGGTGAACCATCCCTTTAAACATATTTACAACATTTAACTTATTTTACTGAGCTGAGTAAATAACGGTGTAGGCCAGGGTTAGTGTGAAAGATTATTATAATTACCAGACCAATAAAACCCCCAAAACTCCAAATCTAAAATACCCCATGCTTGGGGCACACATACACAGTGACCCTCAATCAGAAATCTTCCAATTGTCCAATGATTGAGCTAGACCAAACGTGCACAGCAGATCATTACAATAACTATCCTGATAAGACAATTAGAAAGCAACAGGGGGTGGGGCAGGAGGGCATGCAGTCCAGTAACAGCGTTATTAACATGCCGCAGCCCTCGGAGTCAGCTCAAATTTATTTGAAATTCAATGAGCTCAAAGTCACAGAGCATATTGATATAGGCACTATGAGGAAGGAGCCCCACCTCTTTTTTAGACAGAAACTAATCAATGAGCTACACAAACAAGGGAGGAGAGGTGAATGAAATAGATTTGACTATAGGTTGGCTGTAGATCTTGTATTGTCAGTGAGTTGTCAGGGTGTTGTAGCTCTTGAAGTTAGTGACGTTAAATGACTGGTCTGGGTACAGCGGTGGAAAGGAGAAACATACAAGATAAATTTGAGGTGTTCTACAGAGTCTCAGGATGTTTATTTTGGTATATTTCACACCTGTAGTGCATAAATTTATCATCCACAGTGAAAATGTGCTTATTCCTCTAAAATCTGATCTGACTGTGTCAAAACAGAAACGAGACACTCAGTCTAACTCTTCTGTACACGTCATTTGATTGGTCTTCTCCATACTTCTCTGCAGAAAGACCCTGGGCTTTGGTGATATGGAGTAGAGATATGAAAGCCTTGGCATCATTGAGAGTGTGTGTGTGCTGTGCAGAATTAACCTCCCTCCAGCATCACACGATACACCCACACACCCCGAGATGCTCCTCCTGCCTCCCTTCTTAAGGAATTCTCTGTGAAATCAGAGCCAGCTCAGCCCAGGAAGGCAAGAGGAGAGCCATTTTTGCATACTGATTATAGGATGTGGTGAGGAAAGTATAATCTCAAAAATCCATCTTTAAGTGTCTACAGCATTTGAGAGGGTGAGGTTAATCTCCTGTCTCACACACAGGCAGCATGGATGACTCATCTCCATGATAGACTCACTGGAGAAATGTGCCACAAAGACTTAGGACAGGCATCGTCTCTCTGGAGATCAGCCTACCCGAAACCCAGGTGTGCATGCTGACCTGATCTATGCATTACTGTCAGCCTGTTTACATGCTCTAGTGAGGAGAGTATCAAGGACATAATAAAGCGCAGTAATCCATAAAGCTGAAGTGTGCAATTTTTTTTATGTTAAAGCATACTTTTATCTATCCCAGCTTAATATAAGAGATAACTATAAGTAGCCATGTGTAAGTTGATTTCCCCCAAAACTGCCTCTGTGCTATTATCAAAATATTGCTCTGCTTCTTTGAGCAACCCGAACAACCTAACATAGCAACATTGGCTCAATCAATTACTAGGTCTCCATCCAACTATTATAATAAAAATTTTAAATCTGCACTTAAGAAAACCTGAATGGAAACACATGATATGCACAAACTCTCAAAATTCTCTTAAAAGTTTATGCATAAGTTACCTTAGGTGCATTAAGGTAATGGAAACGGTTTGTATCGTTTGGCAATACCCTTGAAAAGGATAACAATGCTATGAGGAAATTGAGGGAGGAGAGCATAGTTTGTGATGTTTGATGCTTTAGGGCCCTGACTTGGGCAAGCATTTGATTGTGCAATACCCTTGACAAGAGTAACCAAAGCTTATGATGTATATGAGCCCTGAATTGGGTGAACATGGTTGTGCAATACCCTTGAAAGTGTGACCAATATTTATGACACATGAAATGGAGGGGGGCATTGGTTGTGCAAAACCCTTGAAAAGAGTAACCAATGCTGTACTTAAGCCCTGAATTGGGTGAGTATTTGATCGTACAATACCCTTGAAAAGGATAACCAAAGCTTATTACACATGAAGGGAAGGGGGGCATTGGTTGTGCAATACCCTTGAAAAGAGTAACCAATGATGTATATAAGCCCTGAATTGGGTGAGTATTTGATTGTACAATACCCCTGAAATGGATAACCAAAGCTTATTAAACATGAAGGGAAGGGGAGCACTGGTTGTGCAATACCCTTGAAAAGAGTAACCAATGATGTATATAAGCCCTGAATTGGGTGAGCATTTGATCATGCAATATCCTTGAAAAGGACAACCAAAACTTGTGACACATGAAGGGAAGGGAGGCATTGGTTGTGCAATACCCCTGAAAAGAGTAACCAATGCTTGCAGTGCTTTGAGCCCTGATTGGCGAGCTTTTGGTCATGCAATATTCTTGAAAAGAATAACCAAACCTTCAAACATATTTAGGTGAAAAGGGGCATTGTTGTGAAATACACTTGAAAAGGATAACAATGCTTAGGGAAATATGAGGGAGGGGAGCATTGTTGTGCAATACCCTTGAAAAGAATAACAATGCTTGGAGGAGTATGAGGAAGGGGTTGTATTGTGATTCTACCACCACCAGAGTAGAAAGAAAATGGTACCTTTGATGCAATGCTTAATATGAACCGAGCTTGTTGATTGAATGCAGTATTTTTTTATGATTCCTCAAAAAGCCATAAAATGCCATGAGAAAAACTGCTTCTAAAAGAATGTCATCGAATTTAGAAAAACAACCTGCTCCCAAAGTGGAAATAAAGAGGTGTAGAATTTATCGGGAATGGTAGGGGAAATTTTTCTGATACCTCTTAGAATTAGCCGGATGGATGGAAAGAAGAAAAGACTGGGGAATTTGGGTGAATGACATTTAGTGGGAAACTGAATGCCTGCCACCATTTTATTAATGGATGAAGGTTTCAATAATCGGATGTTAAAACAGAAAGCAATGAAAGCACAGACAGTTGACACTAACACTGGGAATAACGGGGTCTTGTGAGAGTTGCAAAATGAAGAAAATTGAGACCAAGCAGAATCGTAAACTTTGAGTGTAGAGGGGGCAACACCATGCCTTATCAAATCTTTAGCAGAATCTAGCAGGAGCAAAAGGGTTTAAACATACAGTGTGGAGCTGTGAGTGGCACAGGAAAAGAGGAGCAGAGAATCGGAGCAGGTGCATACGGACAGAAGCTTAAAATATTGGAAGCATTCAGATAAGACTGCCGACAGAGAGCCAGACAGTGAATACATTTTTCCACATGATGCCGAAATGGGCCAGTCAGCGGGGTGAGTGGATACAAGTTTTGGAAGATGTTTGCTTTGGTGAGCCGCTATGCCCAGCCTTGTATTGGGTTAAAGTACGTGAAGCAAAAGATGTGATGTTTGAAGTCGAAGCTCTGATAAAGCCCGTAAAACCTGCAACACGACGCATGGTCCATGACATGTAAAGATTCAGTCGACTGAATATTCAGTATCTGCTTTGCAAGAAATGCTAATCCAGCACGGTTTATCAAGAGTGAACAAATCTTACTTACCTGCTGCTAAATGTAAGCTGCCCTGAACGCAAATATATTAACAGTGAAAGAAACGGAGAGCAAAATGCATTGTAACTTCAAAAATAAATAAATAATGCGTTTTGGCAAACATAGTTGTGGAACCAGGAAGAGTCTATGTCTTACCAGCAGATATGGAAAATGAACTGTAGCGGAATTTAAATAATGAGCTTTTGAAATTATGAACACTGTGAAAAAAATAAAAAAATAAAAAATAAAATAAATAATCCAGCACAGGTTTATCCAATAAGTAAACAAAAACTTACCTGCTGCTAAATGTAACTGCCCCAACCACAAGCATATTCAAAGTGAATGGAGCAAAGACTGATATGCAATGATACTTGAAATAAAATGTAATGTAGTTAGGCTAACATAGTTGTTAAACTCGTAATAAGCTTTGAAATTTGGAACACTGATAAAGCCCCAATGCTTAGAAAGTCCCCACTGATTGAAACATGGTCTGAACAGTGATAAGAGAATAAATTATTTACAGAGAGCTATATAATACAAATGTATGCACTGTAATGATGCCTAAATGAGTAATAAATCATAAACATGACTGTGGAATAGGAATCACAACCCTGTTTCACTTGATCATATAAGGCAGAAAAATGCATTGTGCTGGTAATGAAATGAGCTGTTGAAAAACAGAAATGTAACGATCGGAGCCTGCCGCTAGGTGTAAGAGGCGTGCAACAACAAGTGGTGCCTCCTTATTTGGAGAACGCGGAAGCAGACATATGAAGTAAGAAACGCTTCGTGATTTAAGTGCGATAGGAGCAACCAACAAAACAATGCATCATCTTACCTGAATGGAGTAATAGTCCCCGTACGATATGTACTTGTGCAACATAACATGCATGAATAATAGACCTTGATTCACTAATAGGGGTTCATTCAGTCATGCAACATGGTGACTGAATCATGCATTGTGAACCTTAACTGAGTTATCCGCCATGGCATGGTCGTCACGCTGTGAAACGCGTGATCGCCAACCATAAACTTTGAGAGCCGAATGCTCCATAGAAATGAAATATTGCTGCTTGAATGTGATATTGATGCAGATGAGGGTTGTGATGACCAGACAACATTGGCAGCAGAAAGCCTAAGACCCTTAAACCATCCTCTAAATGCAAAATTATGAATATGGTAAAGATTCATGTGATGGCTCGACTGAGGGAGGTCTCCTGCATGACTGAGATTTAGATGAAGATCCGGATTTGCTGATTGTTTACGCCCGATTGGTTTGATGAAAGTTGAAATGGAGCGGTGGCATCGTCGGGGAGGGAAGATATGTGATAACACAATCTATCTAGTGGTGGTGGCGTAGTGGGCTAAAGCACATAACTGGTCATCAGAAGGTTGCTGGTTCAATCCCCACAGCCTTCACCATTGTGTCCTTGAGCAAGGCACTTAACTCCAGGGGGACTGTCCCTGTAATAAGTGCACTGTAAGTCGCTTTGGATAAAAGCGTCTGCCAAATGCATAAATGTAAATGTAAATCTATTATTATTCCAAGAGGGCCACGATCTCACTGAGACTCCGGAATTGCAGACACGCGCTGCAGCGAGGTGCTGCTGATCCTGGATATAAGGTAAGGAGCAGTAATTAAATCCATATTGGCCCATCAGGAAGCGAAGCTGACTCGACGTTGGACATAGTAAATTGTAGAAAGAATTGACACCTGAAGGCAGCAGAGTGGTTGGCTTTTGGCAGGCCATTAAAGCAAGAGGTGAACAGTGATTGGTTAAAGGAAATTATGAATGAACCGATGACGTGTACCACGCGAGTCTCCCTGACAGAACTACTGCTTACGCTTCCATTTCTTCAAACATAGACCTCGACATTCGGAAGTGGCCTAAATAACCCACAGCTGGTCATTAAAGTTGGTCCTCACAATCCACCAGAACAGTTTTGAACATGGGCGCTCACAGGTATTTGGAGGCTGGCGGCGTATGGGGATAGCAGCCATTTCAGCCATCGTTATATAAATATATTACACTCATTCTGCAGTGTCACCTGTTAGCATTTAAAACAAAAAATTATAATTGCTCCAATATCACAAATCGAATTCTGCCCAAAGCAAAGAGGTCATTCAGATGTTCCGGATTCCTTCAAAATAGTAGTGGATGGAAACGTACAATGATTCGCATTTTCTGTAATCATATTTTTTAGGAATGTGCTTTAAAATGTTGAAACATTTGAATAGAAACCCATAATGGCATGACTTTGAGGTCTGTTTAGCTCAAACAATGGAAGATAGAAGAGTGCTCGAGAAACTTGTTTGAAAATAATTATTATTTTCACAATTCACAATTTGGTGATGCAGAAAAAACAGATCAGATTTAATCACTCTGTCCTCTGTGATGCAATTCTTCACTTATTTACTAAACTCCAAAACAGATGTTACAGTATGTCACTTAGGAAGTAATATGGATGCTGTTCTTACGTTTTGCACTCTTTTTTATTGATGAAGGCAGATTAAATCGCCTTCGTGTGTAGACAAACAGCTTGTCATCATTTCTCTCACCATCACTCACTGTTCTCTTTGCTTTTCACAGCTTTTCTTGTGGAAGTGCATGCGTGTACGAGTGTGTGTGTGTGTGTGTGTGTGTGTGTGTGTGTGTGTGTGTGTGTGTGTGTGTGTGTGTGTGTGTGTGTACACACTGATAAGGTGAGTGGAGAGCTGTTTGACATTAATAATACCAAAATAAACTTGCCAATTTTGCATCATGTCGAGGAACACTTGCTGAGGGTGTGTGTGTTTGTACTGCCCTGAGGGAGGGAGACGACACACTGAGCTGTCTTGTAGGGACAAATCATATCTAATTCTCTCTGCTCTCCAGACAGATGATGGAAATGAATATCTGTCTTCATTCTCATGCCTCTGAGAACCCCCATCGCTTGACTTTCTCTTTTATGTAACAGCAGTGTGCGACTCAAGCCTGCATTGGAGGTTTTGTGAGGGGGGCCTGTGACCAAAAGAGGCTGTGCAGTCAGACATTAGTGCCCCCCACCCTTCCCAAGAGCTCTGTGGTGCCTTTAAGCCACTGCTTGCCTCATTAGATCACACAGATCTAGGTAGGTGCACTCACTTTTACAGCAGCTGGGAGAACAGCATCTATCAGCAGTGCTCTGATGACCCTGTGACCCAGTCACATCAGAACCGCTGAAGCAATTCATCGCTCATATTGGCAGCTTCAAAGAGAACCACCTTGCAGAGGGGCAATGAGATTATCTCCTTCATACTAAATTTCCTAAGCGTTCCTGACATGTCCTCTGAACTGCATTTATTGCTCTTTGTGTTTCTTGTTTACTGTTTACGGTGGCATGTTTATGGTCAGTTGTCATTGTACATGATGTGCTGAGGTTCCAATGGAGTACAGTTTGTGTTTCTCCTACACTTGGTCAGTAATGAGATGAATGACAACAAAACCACTTGACTCAACTAGATTGAGTGTTCAGGGATTTAGAGAGACGAGAATGAATTCTCTTCCAATTCAAGAGCAGTCTGTGCGTCTCCTTGCACATGACTGCACACAACTGCATACCAGTGCATTCTCTGGTCTCAAACTACAGACTTCAGAAATACAAACAGCACAAACAGGATGTTTCATGTGATTGAGAAATCTAGCAAAAAAGGGGGAATGCCTTACATAATTATTGAAGTACAAAAATGTTTAAAGAAGAATTTTACCACCCTACCATGGTACTTAAATAGACTTTAGTTTATACAATGGAACTTAACGATACCATGTTCATGTATTTATGATGGAACTCCAAAGACACCATGTTAACTTGTCAATATGGTATCAACCTACGTATTGTACTGTACTTCGACATACGATGACAAATTATTAGATTAGATGTCTTCTGATTTGACCAAGTATGACATTATTAATCTGCTTGTGAAAAAATTATTCAGTTTCAGCGCTGATTTAATTAGATTAATTAATAGTAAGTGGTCGTTCAGACCGAACGCGTTCTTGCGCTGAAAAAGCTAGACGCAGCGCAACAAATAAAAAAGACGCATTTATAAAAGTTTAAACTTGACACACCGTCTAAAAACGTGAACGATCAAAAAGCGCATGTTTACATAGAAAAACAAGTGAAAAACATCGCAGACGGACACAAAAACACGTTCGATGTGAACGGCCCCTACCTGCTAAATTTGGTCGAAAAAGATGCTGTGTCGCTGTCCGCGGTTCTGATCTCACTTCACTTGTAAAACGGAACTTAAAAGCAAACCAGCCAAATGCATAATTTGTCCTGTGATTTAGAGCGGATTTAAACGCTGCATGCACATATCTCGAGCTCCACGACTATTTTTAGTCTCGGAGCATCAAATTTGTTGTGTATTCACGTCAGCTCTCTGACTGACGCAAAGCTTCTGTGTCCACAAATGAACTTCCCAATACCACACACACTTCAAACATCTGTTAGAGCAGTTTTAAGTGCACCAAATGCCACATGAAATGATTATAATGTACGTTTTTGTAACGTGAAATGAGAGAACGGATATTGTCCTTCTGTTCTCCTTTCAGCAGCAACTAAATCTTCAGTGATCATCTTTTCCGTTTAGAAAAATCTAAATGAAATACCACCGGACAATATTCCGAAGAATCCGAATTGCGGTGCATGGAATGCGGTGCTGTTCACACCGCAATGATTATGAAGCGAACACCTGCAGCCCCATGAACATCATTCCTCCGCTAAAACATCTGCTTCAATCCACAAATTCACACCTAAAATGAGCAGCTCCTTCAAGACTTGGTGAAACCACAATATCAAACGACTCGCCGAAAATTGCTCTATAAAAATGAGGTTAAATGTCAATTATAAAAAGAGAAAATTAAGATATCGTTGAAAAATATATGCAGCCTACTTCTGCTTCTCATTCTGAGCACTGATGAGCAGCTGAGGACGTTAATAGCCACTATCTTTTTATAGCTTGAGTTATAATAATTATAGTAATTAATGTGTTTAATTAATTAACTTAAATAGAAATGTGGCCCAAAGCTGAAGAGAAACACTTGCAGAAGAGTATCCCAAGATAATCTCACCGTATATCTGCTGTCTTCACTCCATCAGAGCGGGTGATTTTCGCCCGAGAATCCAGCTGCTGTCTGCCGATCCCCGTGTCTTAAATCCCCCACAGCATCTCTCCTCCTGCTACCGAGAGTTTGGGAGACTCTGCGTGGGCGTGGAGTGGGCAGTGAGCTGATGCGAGTCTCCCACGATCACATACAGACTCACTGAGGTCCAGCTTTACTGAACAAACCACTGACTGTCTACTCACATGCTCATGATCATCTCTGCTTTCCACTAGGGGAGAACTTTTGTTATTTTAATTGAATTATTTCTTTATTTCTGTAAAAAAAAAAAAAAAAAAAAAAATACCAACACCCCAGCTACTGTATCATGATGGTGTGCTGTATTTCCCAGGTTTAAGAAACAGAAGATATAGATTCGATGCAGGGCATCAAAACATATATACAATATATACACACAGCTCTGGAAAAAATTAAGAGACCACTGCAAAATTAGCAGTTTCTCTGGATTTACTATTTATATGTTTTAACTTAGGAAGAGTTCAGAAATCAATATTTGGTGTAATAACCCTGATTTTCAGTCACAGCTTTCATGCGTCTTGGCATGCTCTCTTCAAGTCTTTCACATTGCTGTTGGGTGACTTTATGCCACTCCTGGTGCAAAAATTCAAGCAGCTCAGCTTTGTTTGATTCATGCATCCTTCACAAAAACGAATCTGCCCGATTCCAGCCTTACTGAAGCACACCCAGATCATCACCGATCCTCCACCTGGTTGTCTAATGGTTAGACGGAGACTTGGAGAGGCCTACAAGCCACACTGTCTCGCATCCACTGTGAAATATGGTGGAGGATCGGTGATGAAGAATCGGACAGATTCATCTTTGTGAAGGATGCATGAATCAAGCCACGTATAAGGTTATCCTGGAAGAAAACTTGCTTCCTTCTGCTCTGACAATGTTCCCCAACTCTGAAGATTGTTTTTTTCAGCAGGACAATGCTCCATGCCACACAGCCAGGTCAATCAAGTTGTGGATGGAGGAACACCGGATCAAGACCCTGTCATGGCCAGCCCAATCTCCAGACCTGAACCCCATTGAAAACCTCTGGAATGTGATCAAGAGGAAGATGGATGCCCACAAGCCATCAAACAAAGTCGAGCTGCTTGAATTTTTGCACCAGGAGTGACATAAAGTCACCCAACAGCAATGTGAAAGACTGTAAAGAGCATGCCAAGACGCATGAAAGCTGTGATTGAAAATCAGGGTTATTCCACCAAATACTGATTTCTGAACTCTTAAATATATATTATATTATTGACATATAATATATACCATGACATAATTATTATTACTATTATTGTTATATTATTATATTATATACATGGTAATATATATATATAATTATTATTATTATTATTTATTATTATGATTAGACATTCCATTATTATTAGTATCATGATAAACTCATTTGATTTTTTAAAAAAAAAAACATATATATATATATATATATATATATATGGTATGTTGTTAAACACATTTGACTTATATATATGTCAAATTTAACATCATACCAGTAATCTAATAATGAATTGTCTAAGCAATGGACCGGATGTTGGCTCCTAAGTTTGATGCAATAAACATTTAAGCAATGTTTGTGTGCTTGAACTGTGCAGATTTTTTATGAGCTTTGTGTGCAGGTAAGTTGAGTTCATTTCTGGACAGTGAAGTGCCTGTCACTTCAGGTATTAGTCTTTCAGTCCAACCATTAACCGTCAATTTCAGCTCAATCAAGCATTTATGCTGAAATGCACTGAAACACACATTTTGCAGTGATGCATATCCTGCCTCATCATAATTCTGCAATATTGCTTTTCTTTACACCTTTTTTCTTTCAGTTTGGGGGCTAAATATATACCAAGGTCCTCTAAGCAAGAAAGCAGGGGTGTGAAACAATTCTCAGACTGCTTAAATACTAATTCAGTGACTATAGCTATTATTGAACACAGTTTCTATGGCAACAGATTCAGTGGATTCCGACAGAAGCGTTCCCACGGTGACATGCACATGCTGCAGGAGAGCGAGAGAGAGAGAGAGAGAGAGAGAGAGAGAGAGAGAGAGAGAGAGAGAGAGAGAGAGAGATTGTAGTAGTGACTGGGCTCTTGCTCTCCAGGTTTAGATTTAAATGACAGTTTAATCCCATGTTCCAATATATAAATTAAAGCTTTTTGTTTTTATGTTTTCATTTATTAAAATGAAATTACTCTTTTGAAATAAGCACGTTTCTATTTTATCTCATATATTTCAGATTATGATGGGGGAGGAGGTTGTGAGTCAGCAGTATCACGGTTAGTTTTCGTTATTTTATTTTTATTTTTTACAAATACATATTTTGCACAAATGTAAAATATTACTCTTTCCGGATTTAAAAAAAAATGCATTTCAGTATCATGACCAGCTTCATTAAAAGGAGTTGGAACTGCATTTATAATTGTATTAATCGTTTAACTGATTTTTATGTGTAATCCATCAGCGTTGTTTAAATGAATTACTATGTAATAACTAGTTTTGTTATTTGTTTTGTATGACTGGGATTCATTTGCTTTACTGTAGTACAGAAGCGGAACTATAAGTAAAAGACTTCAGGTTTTCGGAAGGAAGATTTTCAGCAGCGGACAAAAACAAAGATGAAGGCGTTTGTTTGGCGCGCGATTTTATTGCTTACTTTTAATACAATAAAAAGTGATTTTCCATGAAAATCATCTGCGTATAATATACACGGATTATCAAATAAATATTTTGAGCAACTTACTGAAGTTATAAATAAAGAGGAATTTCGTCGAACATCAGTCTGTGAGTGAACGAGACGTGTTTGATTATTAAATGTATGTCAAAATAAATAAAAATGAAACAAAAACATGTTTAGCGAAATGCAACATATTAACTTAACTGTCTGTTTTATAAGCTAAATGTGAATGTAAGTGTGCTCAGATAAATTAGTGAATTGTTGATCGATACAAAATTAATAAAAATAATAAAAAATCATATTTGGTAAATAAAAATTATATCTGGTAATTGTTTCTCAGATGATGGCAGGTAGGGGCAGAGGGCATCTCACTTTCTCTGTGGAGATTGTTGGGATCAGTAAAGGAGAAAATCTCCCTCCATCCTGCGTCCAGCCGACCCCTTTGTTCCCTGTGAGTGTCTCATGGCTGATTTGACATCAGACTGATGTTTATTACACATTAATAACAGCCTAATTACTTCTGCAGTACTGTTAGTAAAACTGTGTGGCCGCAAAAATATTTGGACACTTAAGCCACACTTAAAAACATATGAATGTTATTGCATTTTATAACAAAATATTAAACCAATTGATTTTTTTATTTTTTATTTTTTTTGAAAGAGTGAAATTACAAGCACACTTTTCAAACAAAACATAATATAAAATACGTTTTTTAAATGATATATTGTAAATTATAGTAATAATGATTTACTGTTAAATGCATTAGAGTTAAAAGAATAGTTTGCCCAAAAATGAAAATTCTCTCATCTTTCACTCAACCTCATGCCATCCCAGATGTGCATGACTTTCTTTCTTCTGCAGAACACAAATGAAAGATTTTTAGAAGAATATCTCAGCTCTATAGGTCCATACAATGCTAGTGAATGGTGACCAGAAATGTGAAGCTCCAAAAGCACATAAAGTCAGCCTAAAAGCAATCCACATGATTACAGTGGTTAAATCCATGTCTCCAGAAGCGATATGATAGGCGTGGGTGAGAAACAGATCAATTTTAAGTCTCTTTTTACTGTAAATCGCCACCTTTAACCAGCCCTGACCAGTAGGTAGCGATATGCACAAAGAATGTGAATCGCCAAAAAACGAAAGTGGAAGAATGTGGAAGTGAAAGTGGACATTTATAGTGAAAAAAGGGGTTAAATATTGATCTGTTTCTCACCCACACCTATTATACAGCTATGTTTCATTGTCGAAATGTTCTTTTTTTAGGTGAACTATTCCTTTAATGTGATGAACCATGAACTGGTGTATGAACTGACTTCATACATACACTAAAATGTCCTTGACCCCTTGGTAAAAACCCCTTTTTTGTTCTGATACAAGGTACAGTGAGCTGATGCCACATTCAGACATTTTTAATGTGGCTTAAGTGTCCAAGTACTTCTTCGAGTCACTGTATAAACAATGTCTACCGGTCTATTCTGTTCTATCCTATTTTATTCCATTCAGCTATCCATACATTTTGGTGATTTTTCTATTTACTATCGGAGATCCTTGATTAAAAAAAAAAGCTCATTAATGTTGTGGGATCTTAAAAAATAAATATTAAAAGTAAAGCTTTGTTACAGGGTGAATGTTTGTCCCCAATGTGAATAACTCTGAATGTACTGTTTCTAATTCAAAATCTTGTTTGTTTCAAACATACATTACACATAGAATATTTATGTTTGGTTTAAAAGGGCCTTAATTTAATGGATCTTTAACTGTCACATATTGTCAGCATCCCATCAGGTATTTGTTTGACCCCTGACACTGGACAGATGTATGCAGAAATATCAGCTGTCTTTCCTCACTTGTGTGTTTGATGTTCCAGCCACTGGAGCAGAAGCCGGTGCCCCTGCAGGGAGGTGAGGAGGCCGAGTACATGCTGGCACTCAAGCAGGAGTTCAGAGGAGCCATGAAGACGCTTCCGTTTTACATCCGTCCAGCTGCACCCAAGAAAGGTCAGTTTAGGGTTAAGGATAATCTTTTTATTGGCCTCTTTTAGACATTCTGCATTTCTGTTCCATATTGAGTGTTCATTTTTGGCTTTTGTGTTTTTTTGTTAGATACAGTGGAGAGTGAGGAAATTATTATGGAAGGGAGGATCAGTGTGCCTAGAGACTGTGGACTAACACATAAAATAGATTTTCATATTTTCTGAAAACATTTGCTCTAGCAAAACTCACCACCACTTAAGTAGGGAAATAATATTAGGTGGTTGGCCCAAGTCAAAGATTCCACCAATAAGTCTCTATAATATTCTTGTCCCTAGATGTTACTAAGTCCCTCCTTCATTGTAAATCTAAGGAAATTATTTTTAAAAATTTTTAACATCCCAATTTATCATCTGCCATGGTTTTTAGGAATATGTGCGTGGGTTGTTTTAGGGATGTGTGATTAGCATTTAGAAGTTGTATTGTCCTCTTAACAGATGTTGAGCGCTATTCTGACAAATACCAGAAAATTGAGACTTCTGACAACAGCTTGGAATGGAAGCCAGGTAAGTGAACTGATGTAGATCTGCAAAGAATGCTCCATCTGTTTCTCTGTGTCGGTGTGTGTGTGTGTGTCCTGTATCTCTGTACTAAAGCTGAGCTATACAGCAAAAAAATAAATAAAATGAAATTACATTTCTATATGTTTCAGCTTTTTGAAAATATTAGATATATTCGATGGATGGATGTATAGATAGTTAGATATGCATTTGCTCTGAAAATATTTAGGCCTAAAAGTATTGTTTTTTTGTTTGTTTGTTTGTTTAACTTTATTTTTTATTTATTTTTATCAGAGATACTATAGTTTCCATTAAACTGCCATTGTTGCCAAGCAGATTCAAAATGTTTAATGTAAGAAGTAAAATACATTGAATAAAAAAATAAACAGCAATATTTACATCCATACATTTTTTACTAAATGAAAAATAATGATACAGAGAAAATTTCAATGGAGCCCCTTAAAGGACAGTGCGGGGGGAAAAAATGAAATAGTTCTGCATTCCCTGGCAAAAGTTTTGCATTTCCTCGCAATAAATGTACCTTGGCTTTACTACAGTAACCACATTTAACCATTATATTCTTAGTGAAACCATAACAATAATAAAACTAATTAAAATCATTTTCAAATTTTGTGGTTACTATGGTTTTACTAAAAATACCATTGTTAAACCATGGTATTTGAAGTTAAACCATAGGATCCACAAGATCCACAAAACACACACACACAAAAAAAAACATGGTTAACCTACAACAGTCATTGTTACTTTTACTATAGTAAAAACAAAATTCCATCAAAAACTATGGTTACTATAGTCTATAATATTACTATAGTAAACCCATGGATTTCACCAAAAAACATGGTTACTTCAATAATACTATAGTAAAACCAAGGTAAGGCCACACAAAACTATTTGAGAAAAAAAATTCCCTCTCTGTCCTCTAAAGGGCTCTGTGCATTTCTGTGCTGATGCAAATTAATTTAGAATCGATTAATTGAAGTGGACAGTATAAACTGATTAAATTTTACCAACTCTATCTGCATTTTGGTACTCAAGTTTAACTCAGAGACACTATTAAAGCATCTTTGTCTTAACATTCTCATACTCGCAAATCACCAAAACAGAGAGGGATCAGATCATGAAACTAATCTAATGATGCAATCTTAAGAAAATGTAAAGCTCAAATAAAAATCACAATAAAATCATTGTGATATTCACAATGTTGCTTAATTTTATTTGGCCAGCACATTCATTAGAAATATATTGTGAATATTTAACATAGCACCAAGTCCTACTCTGTATTAGTGTGTTCACCTGTTTCTCTGTCCCTGTGTGTGATCCTCTATATCCGTGTGATTTTATTAATTTTTTTCAGACTGGAGGCGCTTTCCGAAGGAGTTGCGTGTGAGAGAGAAGAGACCCCAGAGAGACAGTGAGTACACTCTAATACTGGACACTGGGTTCCAGTGCAGGCAAGCAGAGAAAGATGAAACCACCCAGTATAGCAAACACACATTTGTAAATGTGCTTTTTCTAAAGCAGAGAAAGGGAGCAGGTGAGGCTGATGTGCTCATGAATGAGTGCGTAAAGACGAGCCATTCCAGCAGGTCTGCGCTTCACTCTCTGACTCATCGCTGTCTCAGGGGAAATCAGAGAGACAGCTCTCAGAAACACTGCACACATCTACAAAATGAAAGGATGGAGAGAAAGAGACATTGAAAAGATGAGAGACAGAGGGATAAAGGTTTAGCCTAGAGGAGCGTCTGTCACTAAGAGTAGAGAAGAGTTTATTTTTAGTCTTTTTGCATCTTTTGTCAGAGAATCAGTAGGGGATCTGTGATCAGAATAGATGTTTTTATAGAAGTGCACAGAAGGATGTTGCTGATGTCATTTCCTCTGTCACAAACACACTTCACTTATGTTGTTCAGAAAGCCCAGCTGTTCCAAAACAACCCAAACAGCCACGATTGGACAAAGAGGAGATCATAAGTAAACTGGAGGTACACAAACATGCACATACACGCACATGTTTTTCTATCATGGTTGAGACTTTCCAATTACTTCTATTGTTTTCATAATAAGCACATTTTCTATCCCCTAACCCTCATAGAGACCCTTTTGCATTTAAAGATTTTAATTACAACATTACTTTGTATGCTTATTAAGCCATTTTCCTTTTGGGGGGGCCATTGAAAGGTCCCTGTAATGTAGGTGATTTGAAGTTTTACTGTCCTCGTGGGGACCAAATGAAGTTTCAAACGTAAGTTCGGGAGTAGCAGATCTAGGCCTGCCAATCCATAAGATATATAAGCTGCTGTTTCCCTTGCACCGGTGACGATTCTTCCAACATCTCTCCACCTCCCCATCTCCAACTTTATATTTCATAACACCTATATCAATTACCGGTATTATTTCAAAATTGTCTTTTTTTTTTTCTTTATTTAGTCTGATAGTCAGAGACACAGTCCTGGGCTTCAGCCCCCTCCCTTATGGACAGCACGCCAAATCCATTTACCTTAATGCACTCCAGGACCATATGAACCAGTGAACTCGTGAAATGTCAAATGGCAAAACCTGACAAACAGTCGCACACAGACACACATCCACAGTTTATCTCTTTTGTTTACCATTTATGTGTAATGCACTCAGAAATAAAAAGAGTTTTAATTGATTTGTTTTCACACCCTCTCAACATTAGCATCAGTGACCTTGTGTGTAAACTAATGTGTGTGTTTGTGTGTGTTTGTATTTAGTCTCTAGAGCAGAAAGAGAAAGAGGGGAGTTCTGATGAAGAGGAGGGAGAAAAAAAGAAGCCAGAGGAGGAAGAGGCTGAGGGAGAGGAGAATTATGACGAAGAGGAGTTTGAGGACGTAAGAGACTCTAGCTCTGTTTCAAAATCTAGTGAGCTGTCTTGCTGTGTACTGCTTACATTGACAGCTGCCTTCTAAGGTAGCATCCTAATTGAAATGAAACCTCATAAGTGACTAATTTGGAACACTACATAGGCAGCAACACTGTACACCACATGAACAGCACTCCTTATGCGAGGCGCACAAGAGACTTAACTCCCAAAATTGATTGCATTTAATTTGCATGTTACGAATTGTAATACATTTTAATAAAATATTGGGTAAAATAATCAATTGATAATTATACTGAATTAATTATTTTTATCTTAAATATTGATTATTATTATTTAATTTATTATAAATACATTTTAATTTTTTATTTAAATTAATTCCATTATATATTATAATTTTAGTTCATTTTAATTTTTAATTTTTTATCCCCTCTTCTCCCTAATTTTGAATGCCCTGTTCCCACTACTTAGTAGGTCCTCATGGTGGCACGGTTACTCACCTCAATCCGGGTGGTGGAGGACAAGACTCAGTTGCCTCTGCTTCTGAGACAGTCAATCCGCGCATCTTATCACGTGTCTCATTGTGCATTACACCGCGGAGACTCACAGCATGTTGAGGCTCATGCTATTCTCCGCGATCCACGCACAACTTACCACGCGCCCCATTGAGAGCGAGAACCACTAATCGCGACTACGAAGAGGTAACCCCATGTGACTCTACCCTCCCTAGCAACCGGGCCAATTTGGTTGCTTAGGAGACCTGGCTGAAGTCAATCAGCACACCCTGGATTCGAACTCGTGACTCCAGGGGTGGTAGTCAGCGTCAATACTCACTGAGCTACCCAGGCCCTCCCATTATTTTATTTTTATTAAAAGATAATTTGTATTTATTGAATATTTATTAGTCACAATGCATTGTATTATTACATGCGATACATGTGATGCTGCCTTATAATTTGGTCAAAACAAGGTGTTTTAGGATGCAGCATAATTCAGCTGCATACCGTTTGAAACAGCCTTTATGTTGGGAGCACACTTATGATGCCTTAAAATGCTGCCTTCATTGGCAGCTCACTAGATTATAGAACAGAGCCTCTGTTTTAAACATATTTATACCTAACATGTTTGATCAAGATCATCAGAGGATGTAAAAATTGCTTGATACTGAAGCTGCAATGTATAAGTCCAAGTGCATTATCTTAATTTTTACCAGACATTCCATTTTTATTCAATTAATCCCTTGTATACGTGTGTGTGTAACAGGAAACAGATTACATCATGTCCTACTTTGACAATGGGGAGGAGTTTGGAGGGGACAGTGATGATAATATGGATGAAGCCATTTACTGAACAGGTGATGCCGGCTCTGTAGAGTCCTTCTCTGGACAGTGTGTGTGTCTCTGAAGCTGTCTGTCCCTCAGAACCTTTCTGTGACAGATCATTTTGTCTGGCAGCTAATGTTGAGATCTGTATTCAGTGACTTTCCTCTTATCCGGCGGGTTGGCAGGGTGGCAGATTGCTGACGGAGAATGTTAGAATCTGTGTGCCATGGCTGGAGCAGAGGAAGAGAGACAGTGACTAAAATGCATTCTGATATCTGCCTCCACACACAAACACAAACACACACTCCTATCTTAATGCAGCTATATGTCTTTTAGAGCTTTGTAACTGATTGTTAGAGATTGCTGAAACTATTTTTAGGAATTTGTTCTATAAAGTATGTAAGTTTTAGTCTAAGTTTTAAATAGTTACATTCATCTAAATAACTTTTATACATTTTAATATTGTAGATGTTTATTTTAGATGGTAAGCAAGTGATGTTCTTCAAACCTTGCTGTGATTGTAAATATTTTTTATTGTACTGTTTAACCATTTGGTGTGATAAAGTCACACTTCGTGAACACTTTGTTTTGTTAATGGCCTGTTGTGGCCTGTAGGGGGTGTGCAACTATTGTTTAAGTTCTAGAACACAATTGTGCCAAACAGTGTTGGCATTGCTGGTTATTTTCCTTAACACTGTTTGTGTAAATTTATATTTGTCATCAGCTGATGTTTTCCTTACTCACCCACCCACTTGGTAAACAGACACGATCTGGACTGGAAACAGTTGTATAATTGTTATTCAATGTGTTTGTGTGAGAGAGAGAGAGAGTGTGTGCGTATGTCTGTGTGTGTGTGTGTGTGTGTGTGTGTGTGTGTGTGAGAGAGAGAGAGAGAGAGTGTGTGTGTGAGAGAGAGAGAGTGTGTGTGAGAGAGAGAGAGAGTGTGTGTGTGTGTGTGTGAGAGAGAGAGAGAGAGAGAGTGTGTGTGTGTGGGTTTGGGTGGTTTATGAGGACATTTTTTTTAGGTTACAAACTGGTAATTACAAGGGTATTATGCTATAAATGTGGTTTATGAGGACATGTCTAGTGTCCCCATAATTCAAAAATGCAGAAAGTTTTTTGTGAGGGTAAGGTTTAGGTGTAGGGTTAGGGGATAGAATCTATAGTTCGTACAGTATAAAAATCATTATGTCTATGGAGAGTCCTCATAAGGATAGCCGCACCAACGTGTGTGTGTGTGTGTGTGTCAGTAAATAGTTGTACTTGATACCACATACACCCGAGAAGAATTAGAATAGAAAAAAAATCTCAGACTCTTTTGAGGAAAAACCTTTCTTGACATGGCCCTTCAGCTCTCAAATACTGCTGGTTGGCCAAATTTTCTGTGGATGAATTTAGATGATGGCTGACTCAGACGAGCTTTAATAGAGGATAGGCAGAGGAATTCTTCCAGAAATAGGTGAGGGCTTTTATTCAAGGAAGCGAAGAGCAGCTCATGTCAAGCAGCCAGAGACGACTAAAACAAGAGCCAGACGGAGGGAGACTTGTCAAACGAAGGAGTTGTGATATTTTTTACTGTAGATACGCTGATAGGCAACAAGTCTAAACTCATAAACTACAGGTCAACGATGTGCTGATTTTAGCCTAACTGCACCATTGAGCTTAATGCCAAATGTCAGTAACTCAAAGTGTAGCAGTCAGTCTCACAAAACAGTGGCACTTTTGTCAGACAATGTGGCATGGATTGTGTCAACTCTGTTGTAATGAAAATATTTTGGAATTGAATCTTAACATGTTGAAGATCAGTGCAAAAATGTCTTTAACACACACAATTATGCAATGATAGCAAATTACATTGCACCACACCACATTTACAATCAATGCTCTTGTGCTTTGTACCAAGATCAATATTTCTGTATAAACTTAATCACTAAGTATAAAGTACTTGATAAAAACTGAAAAAGTGTTCCAAAAAATTATGATGTCGCTCCCATAAATTTAAACATTCATTTCAATAAAAGCTACATTTAGGTAGATTTAGATTTTTAAGACATTTTAACCCATTGAAATGTAATGGGTATAAATGGAGACATTCACACTGGGTGATATTCTGATGAAAAAACAAAAATTTAAGAATAAGTATTTTATTTTTAATTATAGTATTTTATTCCTAGACATCTCCCTAACATATAAGAATAACTACAACCATCCTTACTTCTCTTTGTGTCTGATGGTTTTTCAATCCCCTGTGTTGTCTTGTTTGAGCTTTAAACACAATCATGCTTATAAACCGTTCCTTGTTTCTCTCTGACTCAGGCTGCAACTAATTGTGTTCCCAGGACATTCTTGCTAAAATTCCATCCCATTAAATTGATTTACAGTGTATGCACATTCTTGTACATGTACGAATATAAATGTAATTATAAAGCAACAACATGGGGCTTTCTTTAGTGAATAAAAACACAACAGCAGAGGTACTGGAAATAAATTGCAGTCCATTCATGTTTGCAATGGAAACTAAAAATAATTTAACAAAAGATAGTACTTACAGTATAAGTAGAGATTGACCGATATTTTTAACCGATATTTACACTTTTCCACTTAATCGGTTGTTGGTTCTTTAATATCGGGTTTACCAATAAAGTCAGATACAAAAGACTTTAGATCTTAAATATTAATTGAGGAGCTTTGCAAATGTGTAGTCTGCAGCTACAAGTAGTTAAATTAATTCTTTGCAGACACAATATTACTTTGTAGATTTGTAAGACATAAAACAAGAATTAAAATGTGATTATGCATATCGGTAATCAGACACTTAAACACAAATATAGTAAGTAACATATTAGTCATTCAAAAGCCAGTATTGGTCGATATCTAGTTATAATAATGATTCACCTATTTCAAGTCTTCATTGCACATTTTGAATTTGACAATAATAATTCAGATCGTGCAGACTGATGCTGAAGCAGCCTATAGAGAAGCACTTAAAAAAAGATCACTCTGTTATAACTGCCACTCTTTCCACAGCATGCAATGAAATCACACAAGTTATACAAAGTTGTGTACCATTTAAATACTATATAAATGATTGAATAGCATTCCAACCTATATTCCCACCTAACCCTATACCATTTATAATATGCTTACAAAGCAACTCAATAGCCAAAAGTGCATTAACTAATTACCCTTATGTTTTTGTTTATCTTGGTAGAAAACAAACAACAAAATAAGTAATTAAACACCCATAAAAGTCCTACATATGGTTGTTTCATATTTGTTTTACGCATTATCCTTACAACTTATGTCCAGTTCCTCTGCAGAGAGTGCATTATAGCCAGACCCTGTACATCCATAACAGTGAGTGAAGTGAATACCCAGAGGGTCCTTTTTAGCTGAAGTGAAACAACATTAATACACAAGCACACACACCCAACGGGCCAGTTATTCCAGCTAAGGAGGCAAGGAGATGTCCTCTGTCCTTCATCCAGCCTTCATCCGGTAATTAGGATGCAGCACTTCAGCTGGATAGGCAGCAGAGACTGTGTACTGAAAACAAAAGTAGTCCAAGGACACTCCATTTCAATTTCCAACCTGCCCTGCCCTCCAAAGAAGAGTGAGTAATTGAAATGTATACAAAGAAAACTCCACACACACATTTATTTTAGGAAGGTGATTCTTTTTGACACATGATCCTTTATCAGACAACATCCTATATAAATGAGTCTGAGAATATAAGGATTTGCACACAGCTAACCTGATAGCCTACAGGCCATTCATTATTTAACAGAACATATTCTTGCATTCCCAAATAAAATCTGTGTTTTAAAGTGCAATTTAAGAGAAACAACAACAGTCACTTTCCATACTGTAAAGATAACACCTGACTAACAGTGCTGGGTAGATTACCTATTAATTGTATTCCAGTACTGATCACAAATTACATGACAAAAATTGTAGTAAGTAACTTCTGACTTAACTCTTATTTGATGTCACATGCATTTGAGAATGATAATAAAGCCATTTTGACATTATGTTGCTTAAATGCATTTAAGAAAATGTAATAAATCTAAGTATTATAAGAACTGATATGATATGTTTTGTCTTTTACTCACTATTTGTAACACTCAATTTTAAATACATAATAACATACGTACAATGCAAAGCCAAAATAATCATTACTGAAGTATTTAATACATTTTAATGTGGGAGGGGAAATTAAACATTTACCTGAAATGTTCCTCCTTTAGCTTTAGTTTAAGGAAATACCAAAGTTTTCACTTTTAAACGGATAGTTCATCCCTAATAATGAACATTCTGTCATAATTTACCCTCGTGTTATTCCAAACCCATAGTATTTTAATTGTTCTGTGGAAAACAAAAGGATATGTTAGGAAGAACCACAGCCTCAGTCACCACTCACTTTCATCGTATAGAAAATTAACCTAACATCTCCTTTTTAAGAAAGTTACAGCAGTCTCACCCTTTCTGTTGGCATAAGACAGCATTACTTAGCAGAACGACCTGTGCTCATCTCACATTACGCTGGCAAAACCAAAGACAACTGCATTATGGCAAAGATTACAGATGGCAGAATAATAATAATAAAATAAATTATAAAAATGCAGACATAGTTTTTAATTTCCACAGCTTAAGGTGTCAGAGCACACATGCAAGCCACTAGGCCACGATTCTGACACATAATTTTTCAAATGCACAAGGGCTGAATGAATGTTTGCATGAGATCCTCTGGAGTGCAGAAGTTAAGGACTGTTACAAGAACACTTAGAAGGAAGCTGAGAAAAAGCAAGAGGAGGCTGTGTGACACGTTTCTGTTTGGCTGGTTTTCTGAACTAGTCTAAAGTTCACGAGCTGGAAATGAGATGGAGAGAGTACGTGAGGGAGGTCAGAATAGATACAGATCCTTCTAGAGAGAGCTCTATGTAAAGAAACAGCTGCTTAGTGAGTAAACAACCATATAAGGTTTCTGATTTTCTGATTTGATGTTTCCAGGATTGTTAATCTGACCCTTGACGCAGTTCCAGCTCAGCACTAATTATTCTGGATGGAATAATTCCTTTAGACGGCAATACTATCCAGTAAGAGGACATTTCAGTGCTCCACAATATAGAGTACACTAATTAAATCTGCACATTTTCTGTACTGATTTTTGGGGGAAATCTGCAGAAATATACGGAATGGATTTAAACACGTAAAAATGTGCTGAACACAGCTGAAAGTACTAGTCTACACTCTAATTGCTGGCTGTAAGCATAATCAAATAAGCGACAGTATTTAGAAATGTAGTCTTTAATGTACTGTAGAAATGTGTAGAATTTCATGAATGACAGATTCAGTGTGGGCCTGCTAATTGGTTATATTTATTGCCTGGATCTACTGGTCATGGTGTTGAAGGTGAAGTGTGTTATTTCTACACCACTAGCGTCACCAAACAGAAGCCCCAGTGAGTATGGCATTGCAATGTTTTGAGAGCCCACAGGGCCAGTGTTTGCACTTTTCGAGGGGAAATCAACCTACGAATGGCTTGGTTAGTTGTCTCATCACATTAAACTGGGTTAAGTGTTGTAACAGACAAAAATTATACACTTTACCTTTAAAGTGTTTGTTTTGCACCATGGCTCCAGAAGATGCTGTAATTTGTTCACACAGAAGAGAAAAGACGATAAATTACTTAAGTAGTTTAGTACTAAGTTGACGTATAAGGCTCACACCATACCTGTCAATCATAGTAGAGCGTCACGCCCTCTCTGTTGGCCGTAGATAACATTAGTCAGCAAGATGACCTGTACTCCTCTCACATACAGTATAAACTAGAGAAACTAAAGACAACTGGATTATCACAAAAATTACAGGTGACTGTCAAAAAGTGAAGATGGTTTTAAGTTCTAGAACATTCTAGAAATCATCCTAGAAATCTGATTAATGTATACTGTGTTCCGCTGTGTAGCTCAGGTTTACTAACATTAAACTGCAACTCAATCTGACCGGAATCCGTCAAATATGTGTAAATCTGTTATGTCCTAACAAATATAGTAAAACTTACTTAAGCCAGATAATGTCTTAATCAAAATATACAATAAGAGCTTTTAAGAAAACTAACTGCACCTCTTAAAGAGTCCAAGGAGAAATTATTAGGTTTGTGGGCCAAAGAAATATTGCAGAAATAAGTTATATTCTGTAGAAAAATAAAATAAAATGTAATAAAAAATTTTAAAAAATACAAAATACAAAATTCATTAAACATACATATAAAAAGATAATAGAAGATCAATGGATTTAAAAATCTAAATATTTCTTAGATTATAAAATCTAACAATCCCAAAAGCTGTCTGTAAGAGTTAGAGTTAGAATTCATAAATTAGCTAAACTGATGAACAACAGATGTAAATGGGAGGTCCACACAAGTGTATGTGAACTAGTGTGTGTGCAGACACTTCCCAGCCTTTTTTTTTTTTCTTCAATGTGACTGTTTGACATTTTCATTTGAAACTGCGCAGCAAAAGCAAAGAGTGATATAGAGACACCTCCCTATCTGACCTATGCAGTGAGCTTCAGAGACACTGGTCAAACAGTGATTTATCTTCCTCACACAATATCATGCAGAGGAATTACACATTGCATTGCAATCTTAAGAAAGCTTATAGAAAAGGCAGAAGGAGACTTGTGTGGATTTCTGAGCTAGGTTCAAGTTCGTGATCTGAAAATGGAGAGAGAGTACGTGAGGAAGCTAGAGGGGGGTCTGGACAGAGATCTTTTTTGAGAGATCTCTATGACAAGGAACAGCTGCCTGGTGAGTAAACAACTGTATCAGGTTTCTGATTCTATGATTTAATGGTTCCAGGATTGCTGATCTTGCCCCAGTTCCATCCCAACACACATGCAGCATTGCACAGATGATTCTGGACAGGGCAGCTCCTCTTTACATATTGTGTTAATCTGTAAATGTATTTTTCTTTTTTTAGATTAGTCATAATATTTATCAATTTTCTTAGAAGTGTGTCTGTGCAGTCAGATATACATAACACATAAAACTGAGATCAAAGACTTTTGCTGTTTAATTGCAGGAGGAAAGTCTATATACTGTAGATGGTCTGGTCTGCCTGGTGAGTGTGTGTACAGTTACCAGCACACTCACTTTGGCCATTTGATTGGAGTTACCTCACTGAAATGTTATTCTCAACACAGACCCAAGGATGGAAGTTGCTTCAGCAACGAGTAAACAGCAGGTGAATATTTTCCAACTGTACAAAGCTGTGTAAATAAACCCCTCCAGATACAAACAATAACAGGTGCTCATTACACAACAGCTACATTCATGTCTTTGTCTACTGCTATCAACCTTTCCCGTACATTCATCCTAATGTCAAGAGTTTAGATATAGCTAGGCTGCAATAAACTCTGCAGCACTAATTTACCTACTACCCTCTCTGTACAATGACTGAAATTTCACACAATGTGCATTATTACCTAGTCCTCAGATCCGTCTGTCCGTCTGTCCATTTGAGGACCGACTGACCAACCAACTGGCAGGCAGGCAGACAGACAGACAGACAGACAGACAGACAGACAGACAGATAGATAGATAGATAGATAGATAGATAGATAGATAGATAGATAGATAGATAGATAGGTGAACAGATAGACATATAGGTAAGTCATATTAATGACACTTGATTGTATTTGATCATTTCAAATGTTTTATTGTCTTTATAATGGCTAAAAGTGACCCATTGGGTTCAAATAAAAAATAAAAGTACAAAATGCAAATAACAATCAAATTTGAATGTGATTTAACTAAATGTTGGTACATTTACAGTAGTCCTGATTTATTAAATACATATATAATTCTGACAATATATACAGTATATACTATATACTATACAAATATATATTTTGATTTCTATATTAAATAAAAAATAAAAAAAATACTTGTCTGCTAGGATAGATTGAAATTGTGATACTAGACAAAGAATATATCAAAACTGTTATCAAGGTGTGCTATGTTCAATGTAATTATTAAATACAATGGTTTTCATTCACAAAAAGTGCATCACATAAATATTATCTGTTCCAAATATCTCTAATCTGAAGGTTTTTTTTTTTTTTTTTTGCACCATTACTAAGAAAACCCCAATCTGAAATGTCAATAGGAGCAGACAGAATTTTATACCAATATGGCAAAATCTAACACAAATCTAATAACTCTCTCAGATGCTGAGTATTCCTTTGTGATAAACATAAAGATGTCAATGGTCATTTTCAAGAGGTGGATTCTTACATTTGTCCAACTGTCCTTTGATTCAGTAAAACAGCTTCTGACGACCTCATTAAAGATTCAGCAACTTGCAATCAAACATTTCTTTGTTTGCCACTGCTTTTCATATTCCACAAATCAGAAGTAAAGCGTGCCTGGTCCTCTAGCACTGGTATTCTGCATTCTGACATCTGAATTTTGCTGTCAGGAGCTGTGTTTGTTCATCTGCTGGAGTTTAATGCTTTGTGGAGAACCGCAGTCTCAGTTCTGCTGTACAATCGAGGAAAGACAGAAGCAATCCTTAGTGAAAATTCAAACAGGGTAGTGGGTGTATTTATATGTGTGCATGTGTGTACCTCTGTGTATGCCGGGGGAGGGGGGAGATGATACTCGCTAATACGCATGAAAATTGGACTGTCATCCTCATCATAATCATTCAGGAGAGGGATAAAGGAACTGTCTATGTGGTTATCCTGGGAGATCTCGCTGTAACTGGGAGGAGAAGATGGGATGGAAACACAGGTGCTGGAGGTGGCACTGCCGTCCTGGCTGCTCATGCTGCTGGTGCGACTATTCAGGCCGTTAAAGGGGACTGTCCCGATGACCAGAGGCAGTTCAAGGATCAGCTTCTCGGTGCCCGGAATATGCAAAGAGATCTGCCCCCGGAGAGAGAAAAAAAAAACATTATTAATATGGCACGTCAAAAATACAGTGAAGTCTACAGCTCACATGAATTATCAAGAATATACAGTATCTCACCCTCAAAGTGTAGTCAACGTGGATGATGTCACAGCCCAAGATAGTGGGCTTCAACTTGGGCACATGGAGGACTTCCCCCTGCCAAACGTCACACATGCCAGAGATGATGTGGTCGCCCCTGACAGAAGTGAGTTTCTCGCAAAACACCTTGGTGCGGCCGTTCGCCAGATAAATGTGCTTGGCTATGATGGCGGCTTTAGGAATGACAATCCGAGAGCAGTTGTTCTCAAATTTAGCATCGATGCAAATGTCCTCTCCTTCGCAGTAACCCTTCCGGTCAATGCGGGCAACCATGGAAACGCTGCCATCAGGAATAAACATGCAGGTGACTTTCTTCACTTTTGCTCCTGCAACTGGAGTCTGAAAAGAGCCAGACAGAAATATGATGGACTGTTCTCTCATGTTTGAATCACATCTGCTTAGCAGATGCTTTGTGTGACCTTTCTTGACTTACCATGAGTTCTTGGGTGTTTACATCAATGGGTTCCTCCACCTCAAAATACCGCTTGCATTCCGCATATGGCTGGCCTGATTTCTCTATGACCGCCTTCACATAGTACTGGACTGAGCCAAACTTTCCTGCATAGGTGGAAACTAGGTGCCTGTTCAGGGGTGGAAGATTTTGCATTAAAATAGTTAGTCAGATATAATTAAATATTTCAGGTGCAATATTTGTAATATGCAATTTCCCAAAGAAACCTACCCTGCCTGTGGAAGTTCGAACCCGAACATGAACTCATATCTGTTTCCAGGCCTGAGAGTGATGGGGCCATCTGCACATGCAGAGAAGAAATTGTGTTTTGAGAAACACACGCCAGGGCCATGACCACCATAGACAGTATATTCAGAATAGTTGTCCATTAATAAGGGGTTTTCAATGACCAATTCCTATACTTTTACATTCTGGCCCCACAATCTTGAATATTTGCCAACATCCTTGACTTACACCTTTCAGTTCATTCATCTAGGCTATACTCTTAATGCAATTCTGAGCTGCTTTAAATTTTCATTCCACAAAGGCAAAAATAAAATCAATCATATCTGTGTAGGAAAAGGCCTACAAGGCTGAAAAAAACTGCAAGACCTTATTCAGAGTAGCGCCATATTTAATTTTTGACGGGAATGAAAACGAGGCTGTGTGGAATAGACTTTCAGTCTCTTTAATTATTTGTACTTGTATAAAGTCGTATAATGGTCCCAGACCACATATAATTTTCTGGAGTTTCTCTCTCTCTCTCTCTCTCTCTCTCTCTCTCTCTCTCTCTCTCTCTCTCTCTCATTTTCATTCTCGTCAAAAAATAAATAAAAATGGTGCCACTCTGAATAAGGTCTGGATAAGAACTCAATCTAGTTCACAAGTGCATTTGTGTCAGGAAAACCAAAGCTTAACTCTCACCTGTGGGTTGATGATCAAGGTGAAGAACCTCCTCACATTTCAGATACTCGATTTCCTCCCTGCAGCGCAGCTTTCCTTTACTAAATTCGACTTTAGCGCATCCGATACCGAATAGTCTAACGGCGGAGACCCTAATCACCTCCAACACCTCCACAACCACCCTCCCGGCCACTTTATCTCCGCCGCTGTACGCGCTCTTGTTCGGGTCACTCAGCTGAACCTTGAAGGTCTTTGGTTTCTTTGTCAACACGCCCATTTTTTGCTTTTTAAATAATTTAACGAGTTCAACAAATACTAATCTGTAATAATACTATTTAAGGTGTTATTAAATGTCAATGAAGGAATCAGTTGCGCATCAAGCTCACCAATATGTGTTGATGTTATTATATTATTTTCTATTGGATGTTTTTGTAATTTGGTGGTCACTCTGTTCTGTCGGTAAACACTGTGTGGGAGTGGGTGGTTATATAGTTAACACGCCGCTATGCTGATGATGTGAGCTAGCGCTGGACACTCACATGCGCCCGTGGATCGCCCCACGGGCGTCTCTCTCATAGGACACACGGGCTGTGAACTTCCACTCGGGCCAATGAGCACCCGGCCAGGGCGCGTGGACAGCTCGTGGGTATGGGGCAGGAGGCATCTGAGGAGGTGGGGTAATTTTATGTAGCAGGGGTAGGGCGTGAACAGCTGCACTTGAGACACATGTGCCCTGCTCCAAAACATGTTTGTGGAGTGAAAGAAACTCACGTATGACACGTATCCTTTTGACAAAAGCGAGATTTGGAAATAACGCGTTTTGCATAACAAATCCATTTAAACTGATGTGACATAAACAGAATGTCCCCAAACAATCAAGCATTTTTACAACGTAATTTACCATTACAAAAGGAAGGTGGTGGTATTATTGTACAATAGTGATGGCATCAGATGGTAATGGCATGGTACAGAATGATTTACATTGTACCCAGGATACTTGTTGTTTATGATGATCGGACAACATATTTGATTAAAGTGTATTACAAGTGCACATGTCCACACAACCATGGCATTACCATGGTACATGTCCCAACAAAAACGCTGTATTACCATGGTACATGTCCCAAAAGTAGTATTTCCTAACATTTGTTAACTACATTAGTTAACATGAACTTACAATGAACAATACTTTTACAGCATTTATTAATCTTGGTTAATATTAATTTCAGCACATACCAGTACAATTTTAAAATGAAAAGTTAGATATGTTAACAGTAACTGGCACATTATGAACTAACATGAACTAACAATGGAAAATAGCAATTGTGTTTTCATTCACTAACATTACCAAGATTATTAGATGCTGTAAATGCACATATCCAAAAAATATGGTATCATCACAATGGACCATGTCGAAAATGTATATTGTATCCCCATTACTTATGTAAACATGTAAAACATGGTATTATCATGGTACCACTTCCAAAAAAGTATTTGGTCATTTTATTTTATTTTTATTTATTTGTTTGACTGATCTGACTGTGCAGAGAGTAATCAGACAGTACAGACGTGTACAGTGAAGTCCAGAGATAGCAGTGGTCATCAGAGATAACCAAACAAATGCACCCATCACAGCAGCCACATGCTGTAAAACGTGTGCGAGTTCACATGGACCCATGAGAGCAAGTTTCCTCTGATTGGATGAGCACTGCCATCTGCTGACTGATCCAGCATATTTTACTGTTTGTCTTCCAACAGAAGGAAGTTCAGGAGGAACCCCTTTATATAACCCCATCAATCACTGTGATAAGAATAAATATACACAGCTGCTTATATCATTCATACTCATGTCCTTTTTCCACCTCACAACAACATTATTTATCCATTATAGACCTGGGCCAAAGCTGCTACACTTAATAATGTCCCTCTTATACATTATTTGAACATGTAATGCAAGAGATCACATTGGAAGACAACTTCCAACCAAACATTTACCAATATAAAATAACATTAAAGTTAATCCAAATGAACACCATCGCCCCTAAAAATAATAGTTTACCTAAAAAGCACATAAAGGCAGCATAAAAGTAATCCATACGACTTCAGTGGTTAAATCCATGTCTTCAGGAGCGATGTAATAAGGTGTGAGTGAGAAACAAATCAATATTAAGTAATTTTTTCTATAAATTCTCCTCCCTGCCCAGTAGGTGGCGATATGCTTGAAGAATGCAAATCACCAAAAACAAAAGAGGAACAACCCTTAGGAGAGAAAAGCGCATAGGAAGGCTGTTTGAAAGTTGAAGTTCATAGTAAATAAGGACTTAAATATTGATCTGCTTGTCACCCACACCTATCATATCGCTTCTGAAGACATGGATTTAACCACTGGAGTCATATGTATTACTTTTATGCTGCCTTTATGTGCTTTTTTGGAGCTTCACAGTTTTGGACCCTGTTGACTTGCACTATATGGACCTACAGAGCTGAGATATTCTTTTAAAAATCTTTGTGTTCGGCAGAAGAAAGAAAGTCACACATCTGGGATGGAATATGGTTGAGTACATGATAAGATAATTTTTATTTTTAATTGAACTATTCCTTTAAACAACTGTGAAATGCCTCAGAATCTGTCACCAGTTTGCAGATGATAAACCATTAGTCACATGATTTTGACAGTTTTAGATTTAGACAACTTCTTTTTCAATCTATGTACAGTAGTTACAACATGACATCTTCAGGAGACTGACAGAATGAAAATATAGAAAATGTGATTGGTCTTCACTTTTCAAAGGAAATTTTACACACATTCTCATGATACATTTCCATGATGCATATAATTTACATAGAAGTCTAAAATATTGATAACTAGTTTGACAGAAAAAGTATTCAATGGTCTTTATTTTAGCTTTGGAAAAATGTCTCATTTGGTGATAATGGTAATTTCCAGTTGTCTGCTAATCTGGTGTAACCTTCACTGATCAATGCTGTGTGGGCCAGCACACGACAATGAACTACTGCTGTGTGGAAATATTTTAGTTTTTTTTATTATTTTTTATTTATTATAAATACACTCAAATTATTCCTGCACAAACCTCATCAACCTTTGAAAAAACATACACTATTTCTTTGATAAGCAAATATGTCTTGAATAGAATTTTGCTGAATTTTTCCGCCAAAATGTGTTCATGTTCATATTTTCACAAATGTGATAAATAAAAAATAAAAAATCACACACTTTATGTGCATGTAACAATGAATTCAACACAAAAGGCAGTTCCAGACAGCCTCTGTTCACATAAAACATACAAACTCACAAAATCTGAAAACTCTGTCTTGCAGGAAAAAATAAAATAAAATAAACATAACCAGCCTAAGGTTGTTAGTTGGTCTCCCAGCCTTGGCAGGCAGGTTAGGCTGGTCTGTTTTGCTGGTTTGAGAGGGGCTTTGGGCACTTGTCAGCTGGTCAGGCTGGTAGATAAATTAGCTATAACCAACTAAGACCACCAAACCACCTTAGGTTCGTCTAAGATTTGGATATAAGTGGATGTAAAGTTAGTGGATGTAAACACCGAACAATTGTATAAATATCGTTTAAAAATCAAGAAAGCCCTGCTTTAGGCTTTCTGCAGAAAAGCAGTGAGAGCTGCAGAGTTTCCAGTCATCAGACTGGACCTGAGACAGCATGTCTGAGGGTCTCCGTGAGGACACTTATGGCCAGTGCCACCGGCAGAGACGGAGGGGTGTTACTTGCACTGGCTGTCAGCAGGTGAACCCTCTCAGAAACAGAGATCATTGCACGAGCGTCCTCCAACGCAGCTACAGCTGACGCACTAGAGTTCACATTCCCAGTGACCTGCAAATCAAACAGGCAGGCCTGGAAATACACATCCCGCACAGGAAGCAGGGACGGAGCAGTGTGCGTACCCAGCAGTGGACGGATGCATGGGTGGCGTCTCCAGACGCTGTGAGACCGGACAAGCCCACACACACAACTGCAGGTCCTGCTCGGGTGTGTAGGACTCCACGATCGCACGAGGTGAGCGGACAGACAGACTGAGCGACCGTCCGATCTGACGCACCACCAGTGTCGTCCCGATGTGTGTAGCCGTGATCTCGGCATGTTGGCCAGGATCATGAGAGTGAATACGCAGGCTCTGGTGTCCTCTGCGATCACCGCTGGTCACAGAACCATCCACAAATGCTGGGGGAACGTTGTCCAACTCTGCTTGGTATATCTGCTGCTCTGCACACTCACGCGAGTTCTTAAAGATAACTGTGATCTGAGGAGGAAATGGAGACCAAAGACCTGTCAGATAAAAAGTTCTTTACAGCAGTGGTTGGTTGCGACCCCAAAATGGGTCTATTCGGATGAAGCAAAATGCAAATAATAAAATGCAAACTAAACTAATAATTGTGTATATTTAGGGAAGCAAAAATACCAGAGGTCTGTCCTGTTAATTATTCATATTAATTCATCATTCAATGTCAAGTTGCTATTGTGTCTTCTATGGCAAGCCGATTTAGACTAAAAAGCTTCCAGTGTTACTTGTCCTAATTCAATATTGACTAGTCAAAACTCTAATTTTAGACATCTGTAATGCAATTTTGACTAGTAGTAGCTCACAACGGAGAGATATACAATGCCATTATAACTAGTAATATATCACATTGGAGATATCTGTAATATAAATTATGACAAGTCAGAATGCCTTTTTACTGGTCAAAAGTACATGGTTACAAGTCTTAAATCCATTGAGATCAAAAATATTTATTGTTACTAGTACAAATGTATGTTGGTCTGAAATTCAATTTAAGATATCTGCAACTCGATTCTTACTAGTAAATATGTAATTATGACTAGTCAAAATGAAATAGCAGAATTGGGAATCGACAGCATTTGTGACATAATGTTGAGTACCACAAAAAATAATTACAACCCGTCCCTCCCTTTTCTTTAAAAACAGAAAAAGAAGGAAAAAAGAAAGGTTACAGTGAGGCACTTACAATGAAAGTGAATGGGGCCTTTTTTGGAGGGTTAAAAGGCAGAAATGTGAAGCTTATAATTTTATAAAAGTACTTTTTTTGTTTGTTTGTTTGTTTACAAAAAAATTTTTTTATTATATGAGCTGTAAAGTTGTTTAAATCGATTTACTGGGATTACAGGGTTCACTGCATCACATCGTCATGGCAAGCAAATTGTCAAATTGGATATAACTTTATATAGAAAAGGTTAGTAAACTATTTTATTACACTAAAATCATGCTAAAATGCATATTGTTTATGTATTGGCTATACTTTTGAAACAGTGAGTATTTTAACATTAACGGATTGGCCCCCTTTACTTCCATTGTAAGTACCTCACTGTAACCCAGATTTTGCTTTTTTAAAGGAAAAAAGGGACGTCTAAATTTTTTTTTTTGTTAGAATCAACAAATTCTGTCATTCGAGTTTAACTTGTATTAAACCCCAAATATTCCTTTAATTATAATTTTTACTAGTAAGAATTGCATTTTTACTAGTCAAAATTGAGTTGCAGATATCTTAAATTCAGTTACGACGAGGATCGCTGGGAGCGTTTTAGGATAAATCAGCCTGCCATAGTCTTCATGTTTAAATTAGCCTTTCTTGTCCAGAATAAGCTGCAGTATGGATGACTAGACTTTACACTAAAAGTCAAAAGTGCACAAGTACACAACCACCCACAGGAGGAAACCTCACAGGTTTTCTATCTAAAATAATGAGTTTCATACATACACCCTGTCCCGTTTAATTAATAGCAGCCTAAATATTTTATTCATTGTATGACAAAAGGGTAATTGGGACACTGTAGCACTCACCTTTGTGAGCAAAGTAGAGTAAGAGATCCCTCTAGTGGGTGTGCTTGTGGCTTGGATGTACAGGTACTGGTTATCTATGAGAGGCCAGGCTCCTTTCACAGCACACGTTTGGAACTCCTCATTAAAGGTGCGGATGTGAGGGTCCCCAAACACCCCACAGTGCAGGTATTCTGGGGCCCGGCCCTCCCTCTTCACAAACGCCTTCTCATAGAAGCATCCGTCCCCTGAGAGTGGAGCCTGGGGCAGGGGCAGGGGCCGTGGCCGTGGCTGCGCTGTGGGGCCTGTTTTGGGGCAGCGTTGTTGGATAAGTAGGTCCTCAATGCCCTGCACAGCAGAGTGGTAGGCCAGGTCTCCGCGGCACGCCCGGGCGGTTCGCTGGGTACATAGGGCGTAGGATCGCAAGGCACTGCAGTACCTGGCATTACCCCCCTCCCTCCCCCCGGGGACCCCCATTTCGAGAGTCGCAGCCACAAACTCTGAGTTACATCGCAGGATCCGACACTGTGCATACACTGCAGGTAAAGAAAACTAATGCACTTTACAGTGTTCATTACTGCATCTGTGAAAACATGGCTTTTCTCATAATTTTTTTTTTTTTGTAAAACCTTTTTGCTGTTTCTTTATTTGGAATCCGACTCATATACACAATAAATTCAGCCACTTTTTCACAGATTTTCCATTAATTTATTTATGAGTTAGATTCCAAATGAAGAGACAGTTAACAGGTTTTATTAACAAAATAATGCATCCAAAAGCATTTCTTCGGATGTACCATAATATCAACATGGTATTCTTTAAAGTATGTCGGAGTACCATTTGGTATACCATATCATATGGTTATGGTAATCATTCAGTACCATGTAAATTGGGTAGTACACACATAAAATGCCCATGAGATTTCTGCATTGACATTTTTTATTTTAGGTTAAAATATGAATTTATAAGAAAAATGCATCTTTTAGGTGCTGTAACTGGTCATCATTTCTTGTTCATATTTCACAATTTTGAATTATACATTTTTTTCTCTCACTAAACTCCATGTGGTCTCATTTAATATGTAGTCTTTAAAACTGCATGCATAATAATTCTCAATGAATAACTAAGCAAAGTGCTGTTTAGCATAGTTTTAGATGGAGTATAGTCCATGTGCCCACAGGAAATATATATATATATATATATATATATATATATATATATATATATATATATATATATATATATATAGACTAGTAAAAATGTATATAAATATATACAATCTGATACTATTACTGTACCATGGTGCCACCACAGCTATGTTTTTAGTGTGTGTGTGAGGTGGGGACTTCACCTGAAATAGCACTAAAGATCAGGAACGTTGTAATAATGAGAATTATGTGATTCCATGTTGTGTGTGAATGATTCCCACAGGCAGCTGGTGCTGCCATTCCCATCCATACAGACACAGGCAAGGTGGCCTGCTCAGGTGTCCGCACAGGTCTGCAGCTCTGGACACTGAGGCGCACTACATACAACAACCACACGGAGGAGACAAACCCAAAGAAATCCAGTCACAGATCAATGAAAAAGTCTGAAATCTGGAAACTCACATATCTTCTTTAAAACATCTTTGACTGAAAATTCTACTGTTGCCGTATTGTGCACGAACATCTTGCTTTATGCTTTTTAAAGGTAATTTAATCCTTAAAAAAAAAAAAAAAAACGTTTTGGACTAATTAAACTGATTCTGAAGGCTTTTAGAGAGGACAGTGTTATGATAATTTTAATCATTATTATTAGACAAAACTATTATTTGGTTTAAGATAGGATTTAATCTGTCCTCCATTCAGCTGACAGGTATCAATCATAATTAAATTATGTTTTATCTAGTATCCAGCAACCACCTCTTACCTCAATGGTTATTGTGATCTATTACGAGTTCTTGAGACTCATCAAGAGACAGATAATGCCATGATCATGTTGAACAGCCTTGGGAGACAAATTAATAATAAAACAGTAAGCAGAGTGCTGAACTTGAGCTGAACTCAAACATACTGAACTTGAGTAAAACTGACTTCATGTTTTCACTAAAAATCATCTTGTAACCAGTTGGTTAAAAGCAGGGTCAAAAAAGATTTTTATTAATGGTCAATATTTCCCCTTGGATCTAATTTTTATGGGTATGTTTACCTTTATGAGCGCATATAAACATGTCCTTTCATGTAAAATCCTTGAATTTAATCAGTTTATTAATATAAATTACACATAAATTCAGCAAGGTTGTTACCTATACATTTAAATCAGCATAAACTCACATTTTGGGTATGTATTAGGAATAGAATAAAATATGAGAAAATACTGTATATCATATTTATTTTTTTTTTACATTTTGAATTTCAGGGGCATTTTGAATTTCATTTAATTTTTTGTCACTTCCAGTGGCATTTTTGCCTCATCCCCCATTTATTTCTGACTCTAGTTAAAGTCATTGCACAAATTGTTTAGAAAAGTGAGGTTAGTTTCGAGAAAAGCTCTAGCGTCATTTGTTTGCAAATCGCACTTAGTTTGGTATTTGCAATGACATTCAGATATTTTTAAGTGTGACTTAAGTGTCCACAATTGTCCAAATACTTTTTGGGGCCATTGTATATCAGGAATGTTCACAGTTTCGGTTGTGGGGGATATTTCGCAACTTGGACTGTTATTTATAAGACTCAAGAACAAACAGTGGTGGAAATCGAGAGTAAACTCCAATTCCAGTGTGAGTGTTTGCACATGACCTACAGCTCTCATCTGGACAATCTGTCAAAACAGAGTTCCTTCATTTAAGCTGAAACCGAACAAACCTGGTGATCATCTTTTCATTTTCAACACATGACAAATCTGTATCTCAAATATCAAAATGATCTTATCCATGTATGTCTCAGTTGCATTTATATCTCTTCTTCATCCTGTACTGATTCACTGTAGTAGAGCTTTGGGTTTTCCTGCCCACTTTAATACTAACAGCTGATATTTATATAGTTGATGGGACGGCTGGTCACAGAGGGGCAGCTATGGGAGTTGCAGGGCAGAAATAGAGGGGTCTAAATATACCCCACCATACCAGCCTGCCCCTTCAGCACCTGCCCCAGTGGAAATAGACGGGACAAGCTCTGAGGTGGGTGTGAGACATACAGTAGAAACTCCACAGCTCTCTGTTACCATCTGCAGCCTAATTTCAGCTGAACACTCCAGAATCATTCTCTCCTTGACTGAAGTGTCACTGAATGTGAAAACTCCTTATCCTGGTGTGTCAGCACTTTTAAAGAGGGTTCAATTCAGCTCCAAAAGTCTCTATACACTTTATAGACAGAGAAACAGAATCCTCCCCTAAACAGTTGCTTCTCTTTCAGTCTCACACACATAATCAAAGTTCTGTGAAACAAATCAAGCCTTCCTGTTAGATATCACTATAATAGACTGTCTGTGCTATGATGGCATGTGCTTGAGTCTTTGTGCATTACTCTGTGTGTACATAAAACCAGACAGAACATTCAGTATGAAAAAATCACTTTCCCAAATTCCTGGTGTCACAAAATAGATGCCCTCTTCAGAATACCATTATTAAAAAGGCTCAAATAAATAAATAAAAAGCAGTCTAATTATTAAATAACTAACTGATTGCCCTAAAAATTTAAGCTTTTGAAAAAAGAGAAATTCTTAAGTTTAACTAACTTTATCAACTGTGTGTTTATAAAGTCAACTCATAGCAGAAAAACAGAACATTGCTATACAATCACACACACACAATACATGCACTGACTACCAAAAAGTACAATGTATTACCATGTTTTATACTTACAATTGTATTTCTTCAAGTTCAATGAAATATGAATATGGTAATCATTCAGTACCATGGTATATATCAGAGTACCATGGCATTGTGTATGAGTGGACACACGTCACTGACCATTAGAAAGATTTTAAATGCATCAACATAAGCATTCTCGATTAAGAGTGTTGGACATTATAAAGAGAGAAACCCATTCAAACCTCTACAATATCTGTATAGTTCATTATTAACTTTATAAATGTCTACAATGGAAACGTAACATTACAGATAGTAGAATTAACAGCATTATCAAAGACTCACAGAAATGGAGGACTCTCCTGTTGACTGAGCACGCCGTTAGAGATCTTTCCCGTCACTTCAGATCTGTCAACGGGACACCGACGCACTCATGTGACCGAATCATGTGCGGTGTGACCCCGGCATCACCGTCCCGCACGAGTGAGACGCGTAAATCATCCGCAGCGCGCACCTGCCACACGCGCACCAGCTGACGGAGAGCTCTTCTAATCCTGATGAGCTGTTTGTCAACATAACATACTAATTGGTATTTCTTGACGTTTTAGTGTAACATCCTGGATTCTTTGCTTAGATTATAACACACCCTGTGCATTCTCTCAACTTTATAAGGTGCCACCATATATATATATATATTGTTATTGAATTATTTTATCAGGTGTAAGATTAGACAGACAGACAGACAGACAGACAGACAGATAGATAGACAGACAGACAGACAGACAGATAGATAGATAGACAGACAGACAGACAGACAGACAGACAGACAGATAGACAGACAGACAGACAGACAGATAGATAGATAGATAGATAGATAGATAGATAGATAGATAGATAGATAGATAGATAGATGGCATCTCAAACGCAGAAGACCACACAAGATGGACTTGTTGAACACGTGTGATTTCTCGGTTTGGCGTTAAATGTGAGTGTTTGAGGATGTATTTGGACTAATTTGGTGGGAGCTCCACCTCCAGTGCACCTCTTTTACTGACAGGTCAGTAACAAAATTAGCATGATTTAGATATATTTGCTTATCTGGGGGTGGGGGTGGACTATCGGTGTGGTTCAGCAGCTGCAGTTCAAGGCGCGCCCGGCAGGTGTCGGTGTTGACCAGCACAGAACGAAAGTGCACAAATTGAACTATCAATTTGTTCATGCAAAAGCTTCCGAATACTGTAAACACTTAACTACATCGCTGCCACCTTTTAAACCTTTATACATTTTAAAAGTTTACAAAACAATTGTTGTGCGATGTTCTGTTGATAATAAGCCTGTTGTGATGTTCTGTGTTAAGATGTGTGCATGTTGCATCCATACAGAGTTGGGTGATCTCGATGTCTGCTGTATGCCTATACACGCACCAGTGAAGGTGAGAGTGTGATATGCTGTGTATGTTGAACGTGATCTGGGTTGCTGTCTGCAATATGCATGCATGCATCAGTGAGTTTCAGTCTCTTTGTTGGTTGGATGGAGGCGGGGCGCTGCGGGGCCTCAGGTCCTTTTGTGCCCCTCAGATTTTGGGCACAACTAGAACAACCGAGCTGCAGACGCGCCAAAAGCGTGATACCGGACAATATCAAGTTATTTTGTGTAGACAAAACAGTAAACAGTGGCGTCCAGTACAGAGATGTGATATATTTGAAACACAGCGTTTAAAGAGCGTTTGCAAACTGTAGGTGAGTAATATACTCTTCATTAGATCAGGGGAAAAGTTAAGGGTTCATGATTATTTCATGGTTATTATTTGTTTCTTTAGTCATACACGTTATTATACAATTTATTTTCCTTTACAGACAAAAATTAACCTTTGTAATGAGTATTACAAAAATTAACCTTTGTAATGAGTATTTTTGTCTAATGCACTACTCGTTTGGTCAACAGGCTACTAAGAAACCAGTCGACCAGGACAGTGATTGGCAACCAGTGGTCCGCGTTAAATTGTCCTGGTTAAATCTTAAATATTTAAATTATAATTTAAAATACTTTTTTAACAATAGGCTATAATATTGCAATAATAATAATATGCTATATAGGCTAATGTAAATAGTAAGGTGAAAAAATCAATTAGGCTAACTGATCGCAATAAATTACATTTATTTTGTGGCTTTATAAATACATTTTAACAAAAGAAATCTGCAGTTAACTTTTAATAAATTTGCGTGGTTGACACTTTGCAGAATAGAGGTCGATTTATGCAGCATGGCACTTTTCTCTTATTCTCTTCAACGCTCTGTAGACTACTCTCCTTTCGTGGCTATAATGTCTCAAAGCACAGAAACAAATATTGATTAAACGCAGTTATAAAATAGCATACACAATTCAAATTTCTCCAGTTGTATCAAATTTCGTGTAAACATTGAACTTGATGCAAATCCGCTATTAATTCTCCACAGTGTAAACAGAATGCCTGCCAGGCAAAGTCCCCGGACGATCTTCTCATTCATTTAAATGACGGGTTTCACTATAGATTTTATACTTGCTGATAAAGAACGCATTTTTGTTTGGTGTCAATGACATTACGGATTGTGTTCAAAACACGAACAGTTTGTAAAGTTTGGTTTTAGGGCCCTCTGGGGCTCCAAAATCCTCCTGCTGCATTTGCCCTGCATCCTTCAGCATGCTAGTTCTGTAGTTTTACAGAGCAGTCTGAATCTTTGAAGAGTGTGTTTGTCGTCCTGAGGTCTGGCAGGTGTGGGATGTTGTGCACTGTTGTTCAATCTCCCGCCAATATTGCACTCGTCCCGGCCTCCCTGACCACGAGGAACACGCGACTCCCCGCTGGAATCTCCCGCCACTGCAACGGCCCATGACCATCTCGACCGCTGGGGCGGCGCCAAACAGCAGGTGTATGTTCAGGTGTATGAACACCAGTGTGAGTGTTAAACCGAGAGTGGGTGAATTTGGATTTCTTAATGTCTTACTCCTAAAACCAATTGTGGCACTAAATATTTTGGGGATTCATTAAGTTTTAGAGAAGAACCGCTCATGGGTGTAGTATGAAAAGTGCTCCCACAGTGGCCGAGATGCTTGGTTTTATTTTGTCATAATTATTTTTTAAAAATATAAAAGCGAAATGATTATCTATTTCCATCTTTGAGCGTGAATTCCAGAGTAGACAGACAGTTTATCTTTGATTCGTCATTGATGGTAGAATTTTGGGTATTTTTAAAACTGATCTTTGCTTTTGTTATGTATTATTAAAGATTATGGGACAAAAGTAGGCCTATTGTGGGGTGTTCATTTTGTTCTAGAAAATACATAATTCCTTTATTTCAATACATATTATTAATGCATACACATTAAACGGCCCTTTCACACTTATACGCTCATATTCACTCATTCAACACATATAAACACATAAAAAGGAATAGTTCAACCAAAAATGATCATTCTTTCATCATTTACTCACCCTCATGTCGTCTTAAAATCGTATGACTTTCTGTCTTTCGCGGAACACAAAGGAAGATATATTAATGAGATGCGATGTCTGTTTGTCCATACAATGCAAGTGAATGGTGATTGCATTTTCAAGCTCCAAAAAGCACATAAAAGCAGCATAAAGGTAATCCATAAATCACAAGTGGTTTAATCCATATCTTCGGAAGCGAATCCAATCCGTTTTGGGTGAGAACAGACCAAAATGTGACTCCTTTTTCACTGTACATCTTGCCATTGCAGCCTCTAGGCACGATCATGACTTAAAGCTTGATTACACTTCCTTGAGCTTAAAGCATTCATAGAGCTCTAGATGGCGCTAGGAAGTGTTATCAAGCTTGAAATCATGATCACCAAGGAGACTGCTAATATCTAGATTTATAGTGAAAAAGAAGTTATATTGTGGTCTATTCTCACCCAAAATGGATTTGATCACTTCAGAAGACATGGATTAAACCACTGGAGTCAAATGGATTAACTTTATGCTGCCTTTATGTGCTTTTTGGAGCTTGAAAATGCAATCACCATTCACTTGCATTGTATGGACAAACAGACATCATATGTCCATTAAAATATATTTGTTTGTGTTCCGTGGAAGAAAGAAAGTCATACGAGTTTGAGATGACATAAGGATGAGTAAATGATGAGAGAATTCTCATTTTTGGGTGAAATATTCCTTTAAAAGTAAAATTTGTTCTTTTATCTCCTTTCACTCAGTCTCTTCAATCCAAAGTGACACAGATGCAGGGTAAATCACTCTTCTGTCGTGATTGTTTGGTCCATCAAACACAGGAGTTCAGTGGCCCCACACTGGATTTCAGGAGGTCTTGAGAGAGACGGGGGTGTCTCAATCCCTTCACACCTTTATGTGCATTAGAACCTGTTTACGATGTGGATTAAAGTCATCTGGAATGGTATCTGGGGGAAAATTTAAATAAATGTTTTATTTCGTGAGTATATCGTATTGTTTGTGTTTTGCTGTTTTATAAAAATTGTATTGTAACAATTTTGTCAATAAAGAACTCTTATTCAGAATTTCTAGATTTTAGATTTCTTGAAAATTGATTCTGGGTTTTGAGGAGATCATGATTTAAATATCAAAGAGTGAATTTATGTTTACCGTTACAGCGGTAGCGCAGATTGGACCAAATAATGTTCTCTTGAGAAAAGCAGAACACGCCCAAGCGCCCTCCTCTCATGGTGGTGTCAATCACAACGTCTGAGTCAGCCACCATTTCAGTGCCTTCGTAGAGCTTCATCCTACAACAGGAGCACACACACACACACACACACACACACACACAAGAAAGTCCTTTTAGATGTACTGTACTGCTAGATTATAGAATGTATGGTCCAAATGAAGCAGAGAGCTGCTCATGCTACAGTCCGCTGCTAAACTCCACCTGCTCAACATCTAATTACCTGATAATAAATTAGATTTTATTTGATTTAGCAGCGGGCTAGATCTAAATTGCATTATGTATGAGCGGAGCATGTCTGCAGCACAGTCCTGTGCTGCATGAGTGTGTGTGTACTGAAGTCCAGTTCTTTATTCACTCTAACTGAATACAAAGCAGGTGTGTGTGTGTGTGTGTGTGTGTGTGTGTGTGCGTGTGTGTTTGAAAAGGGTCTTACAAAGCCTTGGCTACACATTGTCTCACAAACTAGCATATACGTGAACACACACACACACACACACACACACACATACACACACACTCTGTGAGCTCAATACAGGCTCTCTCCCTGCTGTAGGTATTTATGCATGGAGATTTTATAAACTTCAGATATATACAGCTTGGTAATTCTGATACTCATGATTTAAAAGTGGGTAAAATCTTCAGAACTACACTACCGGTCAAAAGTTTTGAAACACTTGACTGAAATGTTTCTCATGATCTTAAAAATCTTTTGATCTGAAGGCGTATGCTTAAATGTTTGAAGTTAGTTTTGTAGACAAAAATATAATTGTGCGACCATATTCATTTATTTCATTATAAATCTAAAATTTTATTAAAAATAAAAAGATTTTGAAATTGATGACTTGGACCAAATAATAAAAAAAAGCAGCCAATAAGTGCCCAACATATAGATGGGAACTCCTTCAATACTGTTTAAAAATCATCCCAGGGTGATACCTCAAGAAGCTGGTTGAGAAAATGTCAATTTCTGCAAATTCTAGGTAAAGGGTGACTACTTTGAAGATGCTAAAATATAACACAGTTTTGATTTATTTTGGATTTTGTTTAGTCACAACATAATTCTCATAGTTCCATTGATGTTATTACATAGTTTTGATGACTACTATTATTCTAAAATGTGAAAAAAAAAATTATAATAAAGAATGAGTAGGAGCTTTGTGTAATGTTTTTGGGGAAAGAGTATCTGATTTACACCCCACAATGCCAAAAAATTACCCAGTACAGGAAATTATACACAATACATCTTTAACTGTCCTCTGCAGTCTGTTCTCTCTCCGTCTCTTTTTTTTTAACACCCATCCACTACAGTAGTTTCCGTTGGATCTGCATATGAACAGGCACCAAGAAAATTCTTGCCAAGGATTTCATTGGCATGGCAACCACAACAATGGATGGCCAGGGGGCCCAACCACTCAGCATAGTCTCAGGGGTGTGAGGGGGCAAGAGGAGGGGGCAACTGGGAAGAAATTTTAAGGATAACCAGTCAGATCATCCCCCCACCCACTAGCCCACTTCCTGCCTATCAGCACAAGCTTCCAGTGAAGTCCAATCTAGAACAGCGCCCTCTTGTGACCACAGAAGATGACAAAGGCAGTCCACTTTGAGATAGGCCCAAAAGTGCCATAAACCAAGATTTTTTATTTCAAGTGGTACTAACTAAATAGACAAGGCAAAAATTACAAGGCAATTTAAGAAATATGTATCAGAATAGTTCACCCAAAAATGAAAATTATTTTAACATTTACTCACCCTCATGCAATACCAGATGTGTATAACTTTCTTTCTTCTGCTAAACACAAACAAATATATTTAGAAGAATATTTAAATTCTGTAGGTCCAAGTCAATGGGTAACAACATTTTGAAACTCCAAAAGCACATAAAGGCAGCACAAAAGTAATCCAAATGACTCCAGTGGTTAAAGCCAAGTCTTCAGAAGCGATATGATAGGTGTGGGTGAGAAAGAGATCAATATTTTAGTCCTTTTTTTTACTATCAGTCTGCACTTTTACTTTTACTTTCACATAATTCTTCTTTTGTTTTTGGCAATTTGCATTCTTTGTGCATATTGCCACCTACTGGGCTGGGAGGAGAATATATAGTAAAAAAGGACTTAAATATTGATCATATCGCTTCCGATTAAATTGACTGAACCACTAGATTATTATAGATAACTTTTATGCTGCTTTTATGTGCATTTTGGAGCTTCAGAATTTTGGTACCCATTCACTTGCATTGAATGGACCTACTGAGATATTCTTCTAAAAATCTTCATTTTTGTGTTCAGCAGAAGAAAGAAAGTCATACACATTTGGGATGGCATGAAGATGAGTAAATGATGAGAGAATTTTCATTTTGAGGGTGAATTATCCTACTTTAAGGTTATTCAGAAAGATAAGTAGTTTCCGCAGTTTCAGGACTCCTTATTTTCTTACTGCTGCATTTATTAAAACAATACTCTGGGATAAATCCTACTTAAGTTTTATCAACAGCTTCTGCTGCATGCTGACAATTACACAGAAAGTAATTTTGACTCATCCACAAGTTTGTAAACAAGAGTGTAAAAAAAGTGTAATAATTTAGTGGGGATGTAACCATCTGATAGAGCTTGCATTGCAATTAATTGCAATTGCATTAATAAGGATATTACTATAACATTCTGTAGAATAAAATTATAGTGTGTGGAACTGATTCTAGGTCATTTGGGGGTCTAACCTGATGTAGCCGACCTGTGGCCGGTGGGTAAGCTGCCAGCGGTACGAAGTTTTGTCTTGCCAGCCGATGTTTCGTGGGTCTTTCCACAGAAGTTTCACTTCTCCATCTGTATTTCCTGTGTGCCATAAAGCGTTACGAAGAAACTCCCCAGGGCCTGTACGAGACTTCACCGCCTCCAGTACAAAAACACAAAACCATATTGCAGGTCACTTGAGCATCCTAGTTCCTGATTAACCTTAAGGTCTTATTCCAAAGAGGCCTCTTGTTATATTTTCCTATGTAAGATATTAAGTCTTGTTTTCAGAAAAATCTAACAAACGTTAGTACTATATGCTTACAACAACAACAACAACAACAACAAAAAATTCTTTACCAATGGGGTACATTTTTTTTTATTGTTCTTACTCCATTGGCAAATAGTTTAATTTGTTTTAAGCATAAACCTCGCTCAATTTTTTCAAAGTTTTTTGAATACTAGATTTGAAATCTTATATCATTTTGCTTCTCAAGTAAAAATGGATCTTGTTTTAAAGTTGTTTAGATATCTTGACTGGAAAACTAGAGTTTTAAAAAAATGGGTTAGCCCAGATCTCAATATCGAGTCAGTCTGAGATTACATGAAGAGACTTCTGAGAAGCAATTTGTTTTTAATGCATGGAGTGGTCACACCAAATATTGATTTCGGGTTTTTTCATGTTTACTGCACTTTATATTAAATTAATTGATAAATAAAATGATTAATTTCATTATGTTTTGAAAACATCCTCACTATAAATTTTTTCACTACTGCCTAAAACGTTTTTAAAGTATATACATATATATATAGTGTGTGTGTGTGTGTGTGTGTATATATATATATATATATATATATATATATATATATATATATATATATATATATATATATTTAAGCAATATCACATGAGCAAGAGTGCGATATGGCCCTACATCAGCACTGCTGTGATTCGGCCACAGGTACGTAGGCAATCACAGCATTGCTGATTTAGGGCCATATAGCACGATTGCGAGTGTGATATTGCTTATATACAACAGTTCAATGAACAAGTAAATGTAAAAAAATGAGGAAAAACTGAGTACAGTCACAAAAAACGCATTTGTGCATGGAAATACTTTCTTACGCGATGGATCAGAATCTGCCGTTGCAAGTTTAAAAAAATGATGCATCTAAGCCTTTGTTAGTAATTCAAAAATTACAACTAAAATCACAGCTTGGGCTGTTTCTTTTTGGAGAAACAAGGATATGTGTGTGTGTGTGTGTGTGTGTGTGTGTGTGAGAGAGAGAGAGATGGAACGTGTGCGATCACCTGTTGATGATGCTGTCGTCTGTTAGTCAGCTTTCTGAAGATAATGTAATTTGTGAAATGCATCCTATTTTCTCAGTGGAAAAATAGCTGTCCAAGCAGGGGTACTCCTCCCTATTTCGCGGTAGATGGCGCGCAAGAGTCTTTCACTATAGAAACCGCAATCTCCTCCGCCATTTTGTCCTCTCCAATGTGGAAAGTCCAGTAAGAGGTAAGCGCCTTGAGTTTGTATAATTAATCAGTCTGTTGTGTCTCTCAGCTATGATGAGCCTTAATGCTGAAGTCGTTAGTTTAAAGCCGTTTAAAGCTATTTCCTAGCTTTAGTAGTGTAGCAGTAATACGAGTGATCATGGAGCGCTGTTGAATATAAACACCGAGTGACGCTGACTCACTTCACGTCACCAACTGGCTCATATTACACACAAAAATGAGTCTTTTGCCTCCACCTGCTGGCTAAAATATGTAATATCACAATATTAATTGTAAAGAGACAGATGGCTCTTAACACATCTGCACTGCTCTTACACTTTAGTTTAGAAGGGCATGAACACAAGCAGAGTGATACACACAGTGAAGAGTCCAAGTGTACTCAGTACTCAGTACTCATGAAACGTCTCTCATCCAATCAGATTCGAGGACCAGAACTAACTGTTGTACGATATACAGTATATATTACACTGTAATATATAATAATATATGTATTTATTTTTTAAGCAGGCAAGCAGTCTGTTAAGTACTGTACCTTGAGCTGAAGGCCTGGTTCAGCCATGGCCCTGAAGGGGATAGACTGCCAGTATGTCTGCTCTGTCTGCTTCCACATCACCACATAAAAACTGGATGAATCCTGATAGCCAAAGATGAAGCCGGCATAGTCATCGTCAGTCACTGTGTTAACGTGAAACGTACCCTCAAAGTCCACACCATTAAATGCTGTGTAACCTGTGAAGATAATATGTAGAGTTTAAGTCTGGTCAGCTCTGCAGTGTCTGCTGGGAGTTTAGCTCTTGAAATCTTAAATAAGACTCACCCACTGCCAACCCTGGGTCGCTGTTCATGGTTTGAACAATCTCCATACCCTGAAACCCAAATTCATTTATCATAACACAATCACCTATTTAATGTATTACTTAAATTAATAGGAAGCACTTCTAAACCAAATCTTACAAAAAACTAAACAAAAACAAAAAACTTAAAAAGCTTCTAAACATAAGTTTTCTGCTTAAAGTTAAAGGTGCAATGTGTGATTTGGTTTGATTGGTGGTTTGATTTTTGAACCACTAGTGGCACCAAACGCAATCTGTTTGTTTGAGCAACCCAACTGGGCCAGACATAACAACAATGCCTCAAGAAATGGTGTGACTTTGGGGTGGATGACCTGTTTGCCTGAGAAATTGCAGCTAAGGGGAGTATTTGAATTTGAAATCTGTTGGTGCCACTAGTGATGCAGAAATTACACACTTCAACTTGATAACCAAGATATCACGGATGCACAAAACATCAATTTAATATTTATTAATAATTCAAACCATATAAATAAATCTCTAGGAAGAGAGCAGTACAGTAACCTTATGTGCATGATGAACTTGTGTTAGTGAGATCAAGAATCAACAGGATTACCATTATACAGTAATTTACCTGATTGAGCACCACCCAATTCGGGTCAATCTGAGCGTCGCCCTCAGGGTCCAGTATCACTGTCTGATAGGCTCTAAAATCTGTGAGTGTAACTTCAGCACTTTCGGGACACACGTCAATGAAATCCAGTACAGCATCATTGTCAAAGTCATTCTCACATACATCACCGACCCCATTACCTGAAATATGAAAAATAAAGAATAAAGAATTACACTGGCAGCCTATAGTTTGGAATAATGTACAGCTTTGGAAAGAAATTGGTACTTTTATTCACCAGAGTGGCGTTCAACTGATCACAATGTATAGTCAGGACATTAATAATGTGAAAAATTACTATTACAATTCTTAAACTACTTCAAAGACTTCTCATCAAAAAATCCTCCACATGCAGCAATGACAGTTTTGCAGATCCTTGGCATTCTAGCTGTCAGTTTGTCCAGATACTCAGGTGACATTTCACCCCACGCTTCCTGTAGCACTTGCCATAGATTTGGCTGTCTTGTCGGGCACTTCTCACACACCTTACAGTCTAGCTGATCCCACAAAAGCTCAATGGGGTTAAGATTCATAACACTCTTTTCCAATTATCTGTTGTCCAATGTCTGTGTTTCTTTGCCCACTCTATCCTTTTCTTTTGTTTTTCTGTTTCAAAAGTAGCTTTTTCTCCCCATTCTTCCCATAAGGCCTGCACCCCTGAGTCTTCTCTTTACTGTTGTACATGAAACTGGTGTTGAGCAGGTAGAATTCAATGAAGCTGTCAGCTGAGGACATGTGAGGCGTCTATTTCTCAAACTAGAGACTCTGATGTACTTATCCTCTTGTTTAGTTGTACATCTGGCCTTCCACATCTCTTTCTGTCCTTGTTAGAGCCAGTTGTCCTTTGTCTTTGAAGACTGTAGCGTACACCTTTGTATGAAATCTTCAGTTTTTTGGCAATTTAAAGCATTGTATAGCCTTCATTCCTCAAAACAATGATTGACTGACAAGTTTCTAGAGAAAGCTGTTTCTTTTTTGCCATTTTTGAGCTAATATTGACCTTAAGACATGCCAGCCTATTGCATACTGTGGCAACTCAAAAACAAACACAAAGACAATGTTAAGCTTCATTTAACGAACCAAATAGTTTTCAACTGTGTTTGATAAAATGGCAAGTGATTTTCTACTACCAAATTAGCAATTTAGCATGATTACTCAATGATAAGGTATTGGAGTGATGGCTGCTGGAAATGGGGCCTGTCTAGATTTGACAAATAGTTTTTTTTCAAAATAGTGATGGTGCTGTTTTTTACATCAGTAATGTCCTGACTATACTTTGTGATCAGTTGAATGCCACTTTGGTGAATTAAAGTACCAATTTCCTTCCAAAACAGCAAAATCTGTACATTATTCCAAACTTTTGGCCGCCAGTGTATGTGACATCGAGTTATCAGTTAGCAAGTTTATTCGCTGTCAGTTCAGAAGAGCACTATAATCTGACAGGTCTTACTGTCCGAGTCTTTCTGGTTGGGGTTGGAAATAAGTCTGCAGTTATCAGGTCCGATGCCGTTGATGGTCAGATTATCTGGGATCCCGTCGTTATCGTCATCATCGTCACAGTCATCTCCGATGCCGTCATTATCTGAGTCCAGCTGAGAGCTGTTTGGAATGTTGGGGCAGTTATCTCGAGTGTCCTGATGTCCGTCTCCATCACTGAAAAAAAAAAAAACACACACACACACACACACACACACACACACACACACACACACACACACACACACACACACACACACACACACACACACACTATGAGCAGATCTGTTTCAGTTAACTGATAATATAAACTACTGTAACTATCAGTCACCAGATGGCTGCAAAGCAATCTTTCCACATACGGATAAATAAGCAAGTGGACACTGCCAGTGTTTATTTCATTAAAGGTGCACTCATAAAAAAAATTAAAAAATCCAGATTAAAAGGCTTTTCTCCTAAATAAATGAATAGTCATTTTGAAAAATATGTATACTACTCGTCTAATCTCATTAACTGCCCTGTTATTGAAAACGTTCACTCATGAATTAAATTATTCATGGCTGACTGTGATTAGTGAATTTCTACAATGGCAAGGGTATCTGAAAACGATTGTGTGTCAATGATACTTCATCCACGCCACTAGGTGTCAATAGCTGGATCCATGTATTTTTATATGTATTTTTATGTTTTATGATGGAAACACCAATAAAATCTCCAAAATGTGCATAAAGAACTTATACGCTCGCTTGAGGTGAATAATTTTTTTATTTAATAAGAAGAAATGTACGCAAACTATGATGAAAACACATTTACTGAATAAACTTCTATTGAATTTATTCAGGGTACAATATGCGCATCAAAAAATGTCATGTGACTGAATAATTAGTTCATAACTGGACTAACCAGCGTACCAGTCATTGCATCTGAAATGTTCCTCTGGTTATCCTGAAATAACGGTGCCCACAAATTCCAAAGCCTGCAAAGAGTTTGCAGAACAAATAAGTCTAATAAAAACTTGAACTGTGCCCTAGAGCAGGTTTCTTGACACTTTTGAAAAATATCTTATAGATCTGCACGGTAAAGTCATAAGGATGGAGGAACACACACACACATAGTGCTCCCAGAACTGTGTGACGCGCTGTTGCTCCCAGACATTAGACAAGTTCTTTAAAGTGTTTTGTCTGTGTGCTCTAAACCACAAGTATTTTATTAATAAAAGTGTCACAGTGGCTACAATTTATCCGGAAGTGACGATTTTGTTCTTTTGAACACATGGGATGGAAACGCAGCTTTATTTGCATATATTATTAATTGTTTTTGCCACATGTTTTTTAGCATAAATTAAATTTGCAACTTGGATGGAGTCCAAAACAAAATAAACATAAAAATTACTGAGTGCACCTTTAAAATGTGTGATGAGTATTTGGTGTATGAGTTTTGTGTGTGCGTACTCACGTGTCTAGGTTGGTGTCACAAACATCCCCCACTAAGTCATTGTCTATGTCTGTCTGCAAGAGCATTAATTCACTTAATTATACAAACTATTAATATGAAGCTTATTATCATGAAAGAAATGTTTGTAAAAAGACCATTCGCTGCAAAAGTTACAGAGATAGGAAGAAATAGTTTGTGAAACTATATACTGTAAATGGAAACGAATGAAAATTCTGTCATCATTTACTCCCCCTCATGTGATTTTAAACCTGAAGCAATGTGTCTAAAACTGTAATTTTTGATTTCACAGCTGCTGCAAACTTAAATGTCAGTCTGTACCTTCGAATATAGCCCAATACTCAGTGTTTAGTCAAAGTCAAAGTTTATTTATATAGCACAGTTTATACAACAGCCGTTGACCAATGTGCTTTACAAAATCAGAAAATCTATAAACACATAATTCAACAATCTAAAAACAAAAGTAAGGAGACATAGAAAGAATAAAACAAAACACTGATTAGACAACATTAAAAGCCAGAGAGAAAAAGTTAGTTTTTAGTAGTGATTTAAAAACTGGTAGTGTCGGCACGGGTCTGATGTGCAGGGGCAAGCTGTTCCAAAGTTTGGGACCAGCGTTAGCAAATACACGTTCACCCCTTTGCTTTAATCTAGACCTGGGTTGAGTAAGAAGTCTTTGTGTCCCTGATCTAAGAGCTCTAGAGGGGTTATAGTAACACAGTAGATCAGAGAGATAAGCAGGGGCTAAGTTGTTCAGGGATTTATAAACAAATAAGAGAATTTTAAAAACAACTCTGAAATGAACCGGTAACCAGTAAAGCGAGGCTAAAATGGGCGTAATATGTTCACGTTTTCGAAGACCCATCAGGAGTCTAGCTGCTGCATTCTGGACAATTTGGAGACGGACCAGAGTCGTGGAATTAATTCCATAGTACAGAGAACTACAGTAATCTAAGCAAGATGAAATAAACACATGGATCACTCTTTCGAAATCACGCATGAGAGAAAGGGCCTGACTTTGGTTAAAAGATGGAGATGGAAGAAACTAGCTTTAACAATTGAATTTACTTGTTTATCAAGTTTGAGATCACAGTCTAATAGGACACCTAAGTTCTTTACACATGTTTTAACTTGAAAAGCAATGTGATCTAGATTAAGGTTACTAGAAAGAGAACCATCTGAAGGACCGAAAAAGATGATCTCTGTTTTATTTTTTTATTTAGGTTTAGGAAGTTCGGGGACACCCAAAGTTTTATATCATTTAAGCAAGACTTAAGAGGATCAAAAAATATTGTTTCCTGTACGTTTAAGGGGCAAATAGATCTGTGTGTTGTCAGTGTAACAGTGAAAGGACATACCGTTTTTTCTAAAAATAGATCCAACTGGGAGCATGTATGAAGAAAAGAGAGCAGGGGCCAGTATGACCAGTGTTTATATGGTGCTTTTTTGTCAATTTGGAGCTTTCCAGCAACCGCAAAATGATGACAGATTTTTCATTTTTGGGTAAACTCTTTTTTTTTTAATGAACCATCTTGATTAAACTGCCAAAAATTTTCATTTTGACATTGTAATTGATTAAGTTACAAAATGTATAATCATTTAAAGCTAAAAAAAAAAATCCATGCATATGTTGATTAAAATCTTTTCATTCAAAGTTTGATATAAGGTGGATGGATGTGTGATATCAGTACCTGCATGGGGTTGCTAATCTCAGGACAGCTGTCACATGCATCACCCACTCCGTCTCCATCCCGGTCCGTCTGCATCGGGTTTGGCACTTTGGGACAGTTATCCAGCACGTTTTGGATTCCTGCAATACATGCACAATCATCACACATACTGTATAAGACACAGGATGGAAGGACACAAACCAACTGTTTCATAAAGCTGATTTTTTACCATCTCCATCGATGTCGTCATCACAGGCGTCTCCCTCTCCATTGTTGTCTGTATCTTTCTGTTCAATGTTGGGGACGGTAGGGCAGTTATCGCACGCATCACCAAACGAATCAGTGTCCGAGTTCTGCTGATCTTTATTGGAAACCAGCCGACAGTTATCCTGAAATAACGCACACCAATAGAGTCCGGATCACTCCACACACCCACAGACAAAAGTTTGGCTATGGCTCATGTGGGATTTTGTGCCACAGGATGCAGTGGGCCACAAACACACCTCTACATTCTTTATTCCATCTCCGTCTGCATCCTCATCGCACTGGTCTCCAATCCCATCATTGTCTGCATCTTCCTGGCCAGAGTTGGGCGTGAAGACGCAGTTATCCTGGAAAACACAGAGGGGCGAAATCATTTATATTTTCATGGTATTTTAACGTAAAAATCTACGTCTTATTCACTAACCACCCACAATCCAGTTTAACAAGCCACCATTTGCCAGGTATAGTGCTGCTTGTTTAATATAAGTGCAAAAATGCCTCTTTCCTGTGTAAATTAGGCTTACTATAAATATTCACAAAAGTCAGCACTATTTGCTTTGTGCAATTAAAGGAATAGTTCACCCAAAAATTATAATTATCTCATAATTTTCTCAACCTTATGTCATCTCAAACTCGTATGACTTTCTTTCATCCACGGAACATAAACAAGTATGTCCTTACAATGCAAGTGAATGGGGACCAAATTTCTAAAAGCTCAAAAAAGCACATAAAGGCAGCATAAAAGTAATCCATACAACTCCTGTGGTTTAATCCATGTCTTCTGAAGCAATCCAATCGATTTTAGGTAAGATCAGTCCAAAATATAACTACTTTTTCACTATAAATTTTGATGTCAGCAATCTTCTTGGCGAAGACTGATTTCAAGCTCGATTAGACTTCCTAGCACCATCTAGCGCTCTGCGTATGCGTCAAGAGACAGGAAGTATAATTGAGCTTCAAATCATAATCGTGCCTAGATTTAACCACTGGAGTCTAATTGTGGTGGTGGGGGTGTGGTTAAACACCGGTTTGTAAATGGAGAGCGAGATCAGGAGATGAAAACGGTAAGGATCATCACCTGGCAATGATTGCCTCTAACAGCTGTTTGTCATTGCAGTGAGAGTGGAGAAGGGATTTTAAGACTGAGCCAGACCCCAGTGAGGGGCAGAGAGCTGCACGGAGCAGAGTGTTCAGAGTGCGATATTTGTGTTGTGCTGAAAAGCCTTATTTGAGTGTGTCCACTGAAAAGTGTGATTTATAAACTGTGAAGAGTGTGGGAAATAAAACCCTTTTGAGTTTGCCATGAAAACTAAGAACTTTGTTACACTTTGTGCTGCCTTTAAGTCCTTTTGGAGCTTGGAAATTTGGTCACAATTCACATGCATTGTATGGACAAACAGACATCATATCTCCATTAAAATATCTTTGTTTGTCTTCTGCAGAAGAAAGAAAGTCATATAAGTTTGAGACAATATAAGGGTGAGTAAATGATGAGAGAACTATTATTTTTAGATTAACTATTCCTTTAATGTTGCACAGCACCTGCAAATGAACATTATCAGCAGGCACAATTCATTCTTAGCGAATTCTCCCCAAAATACCAGCATCAAAAACACTAAAACATGACTCCAAGCAAAGACAAAACTAAAGAGCTGGATAAATTCCTGTGCTTAGACCATACTGAATCTATGAGCATTAATGAGAAATAGCTCTGGGACAGCAGCTATGGTGAATCTATCAAATAAAACAGTCCAAACAAATACAAAAACAAACTTGGTTTATGTAAACAGATTACCTCATCTAGGATGATTAGCTTAATTTACTTGATAGATGTACAAATATTTGAGCTTTATTTTTATAAACAATCTGAATAAGTAGAACAACATGGTTTTCCAGCACATAAAAATTCAGATCAACTTAGCAAGTGTTTATACAGTGTCAGCATGAGCAGGGAGGATGATTTTGGGTAAAAATATTGAGTTTCTGACCTGTTTGCAGTGCTTGTCGTTGTCCATGCAGGGCAGAGAGCGATCTGGATAACCGTCAATATCTGTGTCCTTTCCACAGGTGTGACCGTTACCTGCCCATCCAACATTACACTAAGAGAGAAAGAATGCTTATCAGATAATTGGCTATCTGAAATTTTAAAGCAGACTTACAGCAATTTAAATGGTTAGTTCACCCAAAAATGAAAACATCATTTACTCACTCTCCTGCCATCCCAGATGTGTATGACTTTCTTTCATCTGCTGAACTCAAATGAAGATTTTTAGACAAATGTCTCAGCTCTGTTGGTCCATACAATGCAAGTGAATGGGTGCAAAAATGTTGAAGCTCCAAAATCCACATAAGGGCAACATAAAAGTACTTCAGACGATGGTTAAATCCATATCTTCTAAAGCGATATGACAGGTGTGGGTGAGAAACAGATCAATATTTAAGTCCTTTTTCCTTCACTTTCACTTTCAACTGTTTTTGGTGAGTCACATTCTTTGTGCATATCGCCCCCTACTGGGCAGGGAGGAGAATTTATGATAAAAATGTACTTCAATTTTGATCTGTTTCTCACTCACATCTATCATATCGTGATAAAACACATTATTTTATCCACTGGAGTCATATGGATTACTTTTACGCACCCTTTATGTGGATTTTGGAGCTTCAAAATTTTGGCACCCATTCACTTGCATTGTATGGAATTACAGAGCTGAAATATTCTTCTAAAAATCTTCATTTGTGTTCTGCAGAAAAAAGAATGTCATACACATCTGGAATGCCAGGAGGGTGAGTAAACCACAAGATCATTTTCATTTTTGGGTGAACTATCCCTTTAAGACTGTGGTTTCTCAACTGGTGGGTTGCAACCCAAAATGCGTTGCAGGTCTGTTCAGATAGGGTCACGGACAGCAGGGGAAAATGATGCTGAATGTAAATAATTAAATGCAACTAACCATATAATCTTGTATAGTTAGGATAGTAAAATAAACTTTTAAAAGGGAGGAGGAAATGCTGCCCATATCTTTTTTTTTCTTTGACAGCAAAGGTTTTGTGTCCAGTCAAACTTTATGGTATTTTAACAAATTCATATGTCACTTGGTAATTTGGCTAAAAACTAATACAATATTTGGCCCAGTGTTTGTGTCATGTGTTAGGCTGGTAAATCACACTTCAACTGTTGTTTATGCATTTGCAAAATTGTAAATTTTCCTTTTCAGCCTATGTCATGTTAAAGGGGTTGTAGTCTATTATCATTTACTCACCCTTGTGTTGTTCCAAACCCGTATAATTTTCTTTCTTCCGTGGAACACAAAAGGAGATGTTAGGCAGAATGACAGCTTTAGTTAAAGGGATAGTTCACCCAAAAGTGAAAATCTGTCATCATTTACTGACCCTCATCTCACTCCAAACCTGTATGACTTTCTTTCTTCTGCGGAATACAAAAGAAGATATTTTGAAGAATGTTTTTGTCTATACAATGAAAGTCAATGGGGTCCAAAACAATGGGGTCCCCATTGACTTTCATTGTATAAACAAAAAACACAGACATTTTTCAAAATATCTTTCTTTGTGTTCCACAGAAGAAAGAAATGCATTCAGGTTCAGAGCGACATAAGGGTGAGTAAATGATGATAGAATTTTATTTAGAATTTTTTTGGGGGTGAACAATCCCTTTAACATTCAATTTCATCTTTGCATTTTTTTTTTTTCACACAGTGAAGGTACTTGTTGACAGACTGACATTTTGCCAAACATCAATTTTTGAGTTCCATGGAACAGAGTAATTAATATTGGTTTAGAACAACATGAGGATGAGTAAATTATGACCAGATTTTCATTTTGGGGAGAACTATCCATTTTGCATCCTGTTGGGCCATTGTAGGTCATATTTATTCATTTCAATCTTTGAATTTAAGAACATGTTTGTTTACTTTTGTACGCTAAACAATTATGTTATTGTGATGGTCACTTGATGTCCAATGAAGCAAAACCAGTTAAGAACCACTGGTTTAAACCAGTTAAGAACCACTGGTTTAAGTGACTGAGGATTGTAAACGTACAGCGCAGGTCACGACTCCGTTCCGCTGAATGACGCAATGTGCGTTAACATCACAGGGGTTGAAACTGAGGGAAGAACATGATTTCCGAGGAAAACATCCAGCTGTCTGATTTCCAACATACCCAACCATACACTGACCACATCTATATGATCCCTGTTAGAGGGAGAGAGAAGTTGAAAAACATTAGCACACTCTGTGTCTGACCATGGCGAAAAGGCCAGGGAGTTTGTTTGTTTCATACTCACGATGGTGTTGATGCAAATGGAGTTGGGTGTGCAAGCACTGGTTAAACCAACACACTCATCGATATCAGAGCATTCCTGAAACAGTAGAGCTTGATTTGAACCTTCACATTATTCAAACTGCTAATGCCCACTCACACATTCAACACAGTTCATTATCCAAAGGGATTTACTGTTTATGCAAAGTGATTTACAGTGTATTCAAGATATGCATTTGATCAGTATGTGTGTTCTCTGGGAATCGAACCTATGGCCTAGTGTTGCAAGCACCATGCTTTCCCAGTTAAGTTAGAGGAATAACAAGTTTAAGTGTAACTTAAGTGTGCAAATACTTTTGGGGGCCACTGTACCTGTTGGTGCTTCTTAGCAAATTCCAGACCGACTCCAAAGAGAGGAGGGCCCCACAAACCTAATGGGCAGGGATCACAGGTAAAACCTTTTGCTGTGTTAATACAGGCACCTGGTGAATAACATGGCTGAGCCTGTGCACACTGAGAAAGAGACAGAGAGAAACAGGGAGATCTTGAGTATTCAAATGAGTTAAATATGAATCAACCTGGATAAATCACTCGTGATAAACAAACCCATGAGTTATTCAGGATCACAGGAAACAAAGCAAAGACTTTAAGACATGACATTAAATGAACAGTTGTACCAAAAATGAAAATTCCCTGATGATTTGCTCACCCTCATGCCATCCCACATGTGTATGACTTTCTTCTGCAGAACACAAATGAAGATTTTTGGAAGAATATTTCAGCTCTGTAGGTCCATACAAATCAAGTGAATGGTGAAAAAAACTCTGAAGCTCCAAAAAGCACATAAAGGCACAAAAAAGTAATCCATATGACTGCAGTGGTTTAATCCATGTCTTCTGAAGGGATCTAATAGATTCTGGGTGAGAACAGACAAAATTGTAACTCCTTTTTTACTGTAAATCTGCCATTGCAATCTATATTATTATTTCAAGCTCAATTACACTTCCTAGTGCTTGGTGCATGCACAGAGAGCTAGATGGTGCTAGGAAGTGTAATCGAGCTTGAAATCATGCTCGCCAAGGAGACTGCTGATATCAAGATTTATAGAGAAAAAGGAGTTATATTTTGGTCTGTTCTCTCCTACAATCGATTAAATCACTTCAGAAGACATGGATTAAACCACTGGAGTCGAATGGATTACTTTTATGCTGCCTTTCAATTGCATTGTATGGTCCAACCGAGCTGAGGTCTTCTTCTAAAATAGATAAAATGGCGGCATGCGGTAAGGCAGGTGCTGCCCGCTGCCATTCAGCTCTCTAAATCTTTCTCTGCAACAGCAATACCATACTGCAAGTGGTAACATATCTAATGCAACTTTCTTCATTTCAAGATTACTACATGGATTGTCTTCTATACTGTGACTCTTGTCGCCAACTCAGTGCGGCCATGTATGGCCAATACATTTAACTGAGCTCAGTGCACAGAGAGTGAAAACACCTGTCCCAAACATCTAGCGCTTCCTTTGTTCTGTGGATATACCGGCATATGTTTGCCTGTCGGACAATTTGCTTCATACTACAATGTTCTTAATAATGGAAAAGCGATTATCCGAAATGCCACTTTCAAAAACAAAACAACCAAACGCAAGTCTTCCAAACTGCTGAGGAAACTTTCTGGATACCTGTTTGTCCCGGGCCAACTGTGGGTGATGTGGGCCCAGTTCGACATCATCCAGTGGCACTTGCAGAGAATGTGTATCACTATCCTGGATTGGATGATATTACACGGGGTACAAACTTTCTGCTAACAGCAAACTGCTTAACATCGAAGCCAGCAGACTGGGTGAGCTTTCAACAAATTCAATACCAATAACTACATCACTAGCAGTTATCTTGCCAAGCAATATGCCACCTTTCATGGCAAATCATGTGCAAAAGATTAACCCTGCATCACCAAACAAGTCAAAACGCAAGATAAATCCTGCAACTGTAAAGCACCGTGGCTTTAAACTTCACAGAACAGTAAACCAGGCTCGCATTCTCTGGGACTCTCAGGCAAAACCAGGTGGGTTATTTGGTGGACATTTGAACATTCTAAGTGCTATTCCTAAAAGTGAAAAACTACAACACCTATTATATTAATCAAATTTGGATATCAGAAACATGGCTACGTGAAAACTCCCCTGCTGACATATTAAATGTGCATGGCTATAATATATGTAGACGAAACAGAACTGATGGTCGGGGCAGAGGTGTGCTATTTTATGTCAAGGATTGTATAAGCTGTAAGCAAATCCAATGGTCATGTGTTAATGACTTGGAATGTATTGGTCTCAAATGAACACTTTCAGTCCAAATGTCATTCACTGTGATTGGAATTTATAGAGCACCATCTGCAAAAACCATGTTTTATGATAAATTAAATACCCTTATGAAAGAGTGTGATACTAATAATGAGTTAATTTTACTAGGAGATTTTAATATAAATTGGAATGACAAAGCAAAAAGGAAAGAGCTAAAATGTGTAACAAGTAATTTTGATTTTCAAAAGATTATTGAAGGACCGACTAGTAACTAGTTCCACAGAAACACTTATTGATTTGGCTTTCACTAATAGACCAGAAAGAATAAAGAAACCTTACAATCTGGTTACAGGATTGTCTGACCACAATATGATTCTGATTTTAAGAAAGCTCACTAAAAGGAGATTTAATCTATCAGCCTACAAGAAGCTAGAAGAGTATAAAATTCCTAATTATCAGTTAACCAATTTTGAAAATGCAATTAAAGAAATAAATTGGAATGAGCACTTTGTACATAAAAGTATGGATGATAACAGTAATTCTTTTATGGTGGAACTCCAAACAACTATACATAGTTTTATGAGGAAAGTGAAACGTAAACCAGGTGAAAGAGACTATCTACCATGGCTAAATGAAAAATTGTGATTACTCATGAAACAAAGGGATCAAGCTCTCAAGATAGCTCTTAAGAATAAGATGGAACATGATAAATGTTTATTTACCACTATAAGAAATAAGGTTGTAAAAGAGCTCATAAATGCAAAAGCAACATTTTCATTAAGGCTATTAGTGAAGCAAAGGGAAATGCCAAAGAAATCTGGCAGAATTTAAAGAAATTGACAGGGAAATCTAATACCATAAATAAAACAATAGAATTAAATATAGAGGGGAATGTGACCCAAAATCCAAGTAAGGCGGCAACAGCATTTAATAATTATTTTATTAATTCTACAAAATCTCTGACTCAGAAATTCCCTAGATCTAATTATTCAGTCACTCCCCTAAATACTGATGTTCCCATTCTGACTTTGAGAGAAGTGACCAACTCCAAAGTACATTTGATTATTTCCTCTCTCAACTGTTCATGGGCAAAGGATGTATAAGAGATGGATACAGTATTTATCAAAACCCATAAGGAGGCACTCATTCCTCCTATTTCAAAAATTGTTAATTGGTCCATTAATGAAGGAGTGTTTCCAAGTGCTTGGAATAATTCAAATCAGGTGAACACACGGTTATTACTAATTACAGACCCATAAGTATCCTTTCAGCAGTATCAAAAATTGCAGAAAAATGGATCTCTGAACAGATAATATCACATTTGAATAGTACTTCATTCTCATTGCATCTGATACAGTTTGGGTTTCGAAAACATAATTCCACAGACACTGCTAATTGTTTTCTTCTGGAAAATATTTAAGCTAAATTGGACAAGGGAGGTGTGGTAAGAGCTGTCTACCTGGATTTAAAGAAAGCCTTTGATACAGTTAATCATGAGGTTCTATTAACAAGTTATCAAAGTTTAATTTTTCACCTAATGTAATTAAATGGATAAAGTCATACCTTACCGATAGAAAACAATGTGTTCAGGTAGACCATAAAACCTCACAAATGGTTGATAATTTCATTGGCGTACCTCAAGGTTCAACATTGGGTTTTTTGTTATTTAGTTTGTATATTATCGACCTGCCTTAAGTTTGTCCACTTATTGTAAATTGTCAGATGTATGCTGATGAGACGGTCATATATTTACATGCTAAAAACAAGAAGCAAGCCGCAGAAGAATTATCAGCTTCAATGTAATGTGGTCCTACCTGTCTGTGTACAGCTGGTAAGACAGTAGTTCATGTGTGAGAGAATCATGGCACTGATGTACAACTTTGAGGCCTCTGTTGTCAAATTGTTCCTAATGTGTCTAAAATTTGCCAAATTGAATTTGATTCTGTTCACAACTTTTTTAACTTGTGTTTTGAATGTGAGTTTTGAATATATTATTATGCCTAAATATTTATACTGATAATGGTCTGGCCCCACCTCCACTCAATGAGTTCATTAAACAAAATCAAAACTCATTAACTAAAGCTACTACTAGAGGGGATTGTAAAATACCAAATAAAAAAAGTGCTTTTGGCAGTCAGCCTTTTCTTATAGAGCAGCACATACCTGGAACACTATACCCACAGAACTAAGAAACATCACGTCTTTCAATTATTTTTCTAAATCTATAAAGCAGTGGTTATTAGATAATCAAACATGTTGTCATAACCTGGGGTAGTGGCTGGGCTGTTGTTTTAATAATTGTCTGTGTTTATGTGCTTTTGAGTTTGCTTATGAGCTGATGGGCTTATGTGCTTTGTATGTTTTCTATGCCATCAACCTGCCATTAACCTGCCAGAGACTGCAGATGAAAATTAGCCTGTATGGCTAAATCTGGCACATTTACATGATGTATATAAGTGCTCATGTTAATTAACATGCATTGTCCCTTTTTTTTAAATAAAATAAACATAAACATAAAACTCTTCATTTGTGTTCTGCAGAAGAAAGTCATACACATCTGGGATGGCATGAGGATGAGTAAATGACGAGAGAACTTTCATTTTTGGGTGAACTATCCCTTTACACAGTCACAGCTGTTCCTGAATGAAGACTCATGATAAGAATAAGAAAATAAATGTTGAGACAAATTATCACTCCCACCTCATCTATGTCCTGACAGTGTGTGCCATTCCCTGTCGTGCCCTCTGGACAGGGGCCGCAGCGGTACCCTGGGAAATCGAATGTCTCCATGCAAGCCACGCCCTTAAAGCAGGGGTTGGGTTGACAGCGCAAACGTGGCTCATGAAATCCTTTAAGCAAAGAAATAATATTATCAAAAACAGCTTCAATTCAATTCAGCTCAAAAGGACCTGGGTAGCTCAGCGAGTAAAGATGCTGACTACCACCCCTGGAGTTGTGAGTTTGAATCCAGGGCGTGCTGAGTGACTCCAGCCAGGTCTCCTAAGCAACCAAATTGGCCCGGTTGCTAGGGAGGGTAGAGTCACATGGGGTAACCTCCTCGTGGTCGCTATAATGTGGTTCGCTTTCGGTGGGGCGCGTGGTGAGTTGTGCGTGGATGCCGTGGAGAATAGCATATAGCCTCCACAAGCGCTATGTCTCTGCGGTAACGTGCTCAACAAGCCACGTGATAAGATGCGTGGATTGATGGTCTCAAACTTGGAAGCAACTGAGATTTGTCCTCCACCAACCGGATTGAGGCGAGTCACTACGCCATCATGAGGACTTAGAGCGCATTGGGATTTGGGCATTCCAAATTGGGGAGAAAAAGGGGAGAAAATAAAAAAATAAATTAAAAAATGAGCTCAAGACATCTCACTTCAAGTGAATTATACGCAAAGCACGAATTAATCTAGATTCAGCTCAGCGGAGTTGAAATTTAAAGGAATATTCCAGGTTTAATACAAGTTAAGTTTATTCAACAGCATTTGTGGCATAAAGTTGATTACCACGAAAAAATTATTTTGACCCATCCCTCTTTTTCTTTTAAAAAATCGAGGTATCAGTGAGGCACTTGCAATGGAAGTGAATGGGGCCAATTTTTGGAGAGTTTAAACGCAGAAATGTGAAGCTTATAATTTTATAAAAACACTTACATTAATCCTTCTATTAAAACCTGTGTATTATTTGAGCTATAAAGTTGTTTAAATTGTCATTTTTACAGTCTTTTTACAGTTTTAGGGTTATTACATCGTCATGGCAACAAAATTGTAAAACTGGCTATAACTTTAGATAGCAAAGGTTAGTAAGTGGTGTTTTCCAGAGAATATTTAGCAGAGACAGGCCACTTCTATTTAAATGAATGGGAGAAACTGGAATGCTCACCCAAGTAGCTCTGAGCGCCCAAGGTCAACGGATGTAAAAAAGGAAGCAGTTACAGTTAAAAGAGCAATCACCTTTTAGATACAGACATTGCCTGTCAACCAACTCGAGAACGCACATGCGCATTAGCTATACAAGCCAGGAAAATTGCATTTTTAAATGTAATATTAGGTAAAGAATCACAATTTATGATACCAATATTGTCAGATTTTATTGCTGATTTGAAATATGTTCTTTGATCGTAATCTTGACCAACTGTTTAGGAGATTTCGGTCTTTTCCCATTCAAGTAGATAGGAGCTGCACTGGCATGACTGGAAATAGCCTCCCGAGAGCATTCCAAAGATGGCCGACAGTGGACTGATTTGCTAGAGAGACTTTGTGTTATCTCAGTAAAATCATGTTATCATGTTGTGGCTATACTTTTGAAACAGTGAGTTTTAACGTTTATGGATTGGCCCCATTCACGTTGCAAGTGTCTCATTGTAACCCAGGTTTTTGCTTTTTTAAAGAAAAGGAGGGGCAAAGTCAAAATTATTATTTGTTGTAATCAATATAATGCCACAAATGCCGTCGATTAAGCTTAATTTATATTGAACCCAGAATATTTTTTTAAAGCCATCTGTCAGATGGCAGAGTGTTCTAGGCTATTTTCAGAATGGAATACTAGCATACTGTGCATACGGCACTATGTACACTGACTTTATACTGCCTAAATGTAAAAAAATAAAATTTGTAAAAAAAATACACATTGTACAAATGAAAATATAAAAATTACTTTCAACATAATATAGTATTATTTTTTTTATCAAATGATGTGCAGAACCTCACAGCACAACCCAAAATACAACACTGGAGTTATATTTTGTCAAATACAAGTGCTGCATAACAGCATCACAGATGTTAGATACTGCTTAAGTATAATACAATTACTACTGATTTATTATTATTATTATTAGTAGTAGTAGTAGGATTACAGTGAATATTACATAACTTTACAGTAGTGATATATTTCTGTCATACTTTTTTCCTATGAAAGAGCTTTTATTTTGAAGTGTTTCTATGTTGTTTTGACCAAGGAACTCTGACGTTGGCAGCATTCCACTCTGGAAAAGCCGGTCACTACGTGACTCAAAGTGATTATTAAACCTCAAAAGGCTGCTTTTTGAATTAAATAATTATGTACTCTGTATGTGCCTCACGCTACAACGTGAATTTGCACTCTGTTTACTGTCATCTGCTACAAACAGAGCGTGCGAAGCTCATGATGGTGTTTTCCCTGTATGAGCCAAGGAGAAGCTTTATAAGGTTTGAGCAGCCGGCATCAGCACAACACTGTCTCCACACATTCACATTTGCACTTACATTTGAATTACATGCAAACTATATATTAATCTCAATAAATCGCAGCTTTTGCAGTTAAATAATCTCACTTGGACATGATGTGATTTTAATTTGTGGGCTGAATGTTTACATAATGACATTCGTATGTCAGATGTTATCGGTTTTTGGTATCAGAGCATTTTTACGAGTATGAGTACCAGTACATGAGCGTGATACCGATACTAGTATCGGTATAGGAACATCCCTATCCATTATGTTAAGTCAGAGAATGGCACATAATTGGTCCAGAAAATAACACATTTTATTTTGTAATTTTAATCCACTTTTGTTTAGTTCTTGTTTTTGTCTTAACCGTTAGCAGTTGTATCGAATAATGAATCAAGATAGAACTTACGGTTCAGTCATCACACTGGAAATGGAAGGTCCAGTCAAGCACATTGCACTTAAAGGGATAATTCACCCAAAAATGAACATTTTCTCATTATTTACTCACCCTCATGCCATCCCAGGTGTGTATGACTTTCATTCTTCAGCAGAACACAAACAAAGATTTTTAGAAAAATATTTCAGCTCTGTACGTCCTCACAATGCAAGTGCAGACATTTGTAGCTTCAAAAATCACATTAAGGAAGCATAGACGTAATTCATATGACTACGGTGGTTAAATCCATATTTTCAGAAACTATATAATAGGTGTGGGTGAGAAACAGATCTAAATTTAAGTCCTTTTTTAACTCTAAATCTCTACATTCACTTTCATTTTTACATCTGAAAGTCACATGTGGTGCCTGTTTAGTTTCACTTTCACATCTGAAAGTGAAAGTTAAAGTGGAGGTTTAGATTTAAAAAGGACTTAAATATTCTTCTGTTTCTCACCCACATCTACTATATCACTTCTTAAGATATGGATTTAAACACTGGAGTCATTTGAATTACTTTTTTGTTTCCACCATTCACTTGCATTGTATGGACCTGCAGAGCTGAGATATTTTTCTAAAAATCTTAATTTGTGTTTTGCTGAAGAAAGAAAGTCATACACACCTGGGATGGCATGAGGGTGTGTAAATGATGAGAGAATTTACATTTTTGGGTGAATTATCCATTTGCTTCTTTACTGTTTGGCACATCGGGACACTCCCAATGCTTTCAACGTTAAAGGAATAGTTCACCAAAAATTTAAATTCTCTCATAATTTACACACCCTCATGCCATCCAAAGTGTGTATGACTGTCTTTCTTCAGCAGAACTCAAATGAAGATTTTTAGAAGAATATTACAGCTCTGTAGGTCCATAAAATTCAAGTGAATGGGTGCCGACTTTTTGAAGCTCCAAAAATTACATATAGACATCATAAAAATAATCCATACTATTCCAGTCGTTTAATTAATGTCTTCTGAAGCTAAATGCTAGGTGTAAGAAATAGATCAATATTTAAAAAAATTTTTTACTAAAAATGTTCACTTCCGGCCAGCTTGAGGTTTGTACGATGATGAGGGTGGAGTTCAAACTGCCTCTCATGTGACGTAAGCGTGTAAGCCTCCTCTGCATAGATATTCATATGAAGAACCCTTATTAGCAGCTGTTTCTATGGACTGCGGTACTTTTTCGACACAAAAAGAGTTTATGCAGCGGTCAGAGCAAGGAGCTTGGTCTGAGGCATCTCCTCTACTCACTCACTTGCATTCAAACTGATTCAAACAGCTCTCCTTGTTCACCATTCCAAGATGGTGCTGCAGCCGACGTATTCAAACTAGCCAAATGAGGCATCTGTGTATGATTATCTATGCTCCTCTGTTGTAAACAAGACCGTGCTTCTATTTGTTTTCGTATTTCACGCGTCAACGGCTTGACCTCGATGCTCGGAAATTTGTTGTAAAATAGGTTTTAAATATTGATCCATATCTTACACACACCTAGCGTTTAGCTTCAGAAGACATTAATCCACTGGAGTCGAATAGACTACTTTTATTATGGCTATATGTGTTTTTTGGAGCTTAAAAAATTTGGCACCCATTCACTTGCATTTTATGGACCTACAGAGCTGAAATATTCTTCTAAAAATCTTCATTTGTGTTCTGAAGAAGAAAGAAAGTCATACACATGTGGGATGGCATGAGGGTGAGTAAATTATAAGAGAATTTTAATTTTGGGTGAGGTAATCCTTTAAATCCGTGGTATATATGTATGTATTTTTATTTTATTTTTTCTTATATTCCCTCCTCTTTCTTGTATTCTTGGGAATACAAGAAATAAGAATAGTGCTTTTTTTGTCCTTTTTGAAGCTTGGCAGTATAAATCACCATCTACTTTGGCTGCATGTACATGAGAATCTTAGAAATTTTGCCTAACAAATCATTTTGTGTTTCACGGTAGTAAGAAAATAATATAGGGCTGGT